>NW_012116143.1:2154659-2155006 GCF_000951035.1 Colobus angolensis palliatus | reverse complement strand
CACATTCAAAAGCTAGCAGAAGGCAAGAAATAACTAAGATCAGAGCAGAACTGAAGGAGATAGAGACACAAAACACCCTCCAAAAAATCAGTGAATCAAGGAGTTGGTCTTTTGAAAAGATCAACAAAATTGATAGACCACTAGCAAGACTAACAAAGAAGAAAAGAGAGAAGAATCAAATAGACACAATAACAAATGATAAAGGGGATATCACCACCGATCCCACAGAAATACAAACTATTATCAAGAATACTATAAACACCTCTATGCAAATAAACTAGAAAATCTAGAAGAAATGGATAATTTCCTGGACACTTACACTCTCCTAAGACTAAACCAGGAAGAAG
>NW_012116143.1:2127668-2149199 GCF_000951035.1 Colobus angolensis palliatus | reverse complement strand
CCAAACACCACATGTTCTCACTCATAGGTGGGAACTGAACAATGAGATCACTTGGACTCGGGAAGGGGAACATCACACACCGAGGACTATTATGGGGAAGGGGGAGGAGGGAGGGATGGCATTGGGAGTTATACCTGATGTAAATGACGAGTTGATGGGTGCTGACGAGTTGACGGGTGCAGCACACCAACATGGCACAAGTATACATATGTAACAAACCTGCATGTTATGCACATGTACCCTAGAACTTAAAGTATAATAATAATAATAAAAATAATAATAATAATAATAGATCTGTGTCATAAGACTGATGTGAGGATCTCATGAGCTATACATGTAAAGTCTTCAAAACAGTGCCTGACACATAGTAAGCATAATGACCCTACCAGAAAAAGGGTTGTCTCCAACTAGAAGTCATGAATATGGAGAAAAAATGAGGACATGCAAAGCTTTTCTCTTTTTTCTATTTAGGATATGGGAGCCACCTCAAACAAGAGAAAGCCCTGTTGTTATGGGGAAAGTAAGAAGCAAAGAAAATTCTTTTGTGGCCAGTGGCAGAATTTCTCACCACTGAAAACATATTAGTGATGTGCAGAGTCTGTCAGGAGTTCACTGGAATTCAGTGGATAGCCAGTTGCCTCTAAAAGCCTTAAACATTCCCTTGAAGAGAGACAATACACCCATCTTTGGAAACGTATCCCCATGTTAGAACCAAACGTGCATATGGAAATTATTATTATCCCTTGGCTGAGAGCTTTCATTTTAAAACCCTTGTGGTGTTTGTAACCTAAAAGAGGGATTTCCTCAAGTTTTCTAAAACTGCCTCTTTTTTTAAGAATCACCATTATCCATACCTCATTTGAGATCAAGTGAATTGTCAAACTAATGTGTTTTTTCAGGAAGCTAATTCTGTGACTTCCTTAAAGAGAGGGTTGCTCTTCCCGAGGGTTATCGGCAAGCCGCTGCTCTGGCTCCTTGTGCCAGTTGTTCTTCCTGACTGACCATTTCCCCTCTGGCTGGAGATAACCCTGCAATGACTTCGAATTCTTTCCTTCAGTATCTGATTCCATCTCCATCATAAAGCCTTCCTCGGAGCATGGCTGGACCTAAGCATTTCCACATCTTAGTTCATTCCCAAGATCCCAAGTTGACTTTTGCTTGAACTTCAGTGGAAAATCCAAATCATGTGAAAATCAAAAAGAAAATAATGGTTCTTTCTTGATTCTATTTTCTAAACATGTGGTAATGAACAATAAATGTTTACAAGTAGCTGTGATGGCTACAGAAAAATTTTCTTTGGGACCCCCAGAAAATAGATTATATTCAATAAACACAGCCAAGCATGCATAAACTTTAAGAAAGATTTTGGCCTTCTATCCATTCAAACTATTACCCTATTTCTTTCCTCTTTATTGCTACCATTCCTTCTGAAAAAGAGTTTATAAATTCATAACACATTAAAATGAGCAGACTCTTTAGTTCCTTAATCCTAGCAGTCTGATTTAGTAATTTATTTAATGGCAATATTATTCTCCCCATGCCACAGTTCATATTTGACTTCTCTTGACTCCTTGCTTCCCACTTACTATCAGCAACCAAGTCCTGCTTATTCTTACCTTATTATATTGTTCTTTCTATCCCTATTGTCACAACTTACTTCAGGTCCTTATCATTTACTCACAATGTTTCTTTTGCAATAGCCCACTAACTAGCTCTCTAATTCTACAGTTTTTCTCTTTTTTTTTTTTTTTGAAATGGAATTCTGTTGCCCAGGCTGGAATGCAGTGGTGTGATCTCTTGGCTCACTGCAACCTCCGCCTCCCGGGTTCAAGTGATTCTCCTGCCTCAGCCTCCCAAGTAGCTGGAATTATAGGTGGCTGTCACCACGCCAGCTAATTTTTTTTCTTTTATTGTTATTTTTGGTAGAGATGGGGTTTCACCATGTTGGCCAGGCTGATCTCAAACTCCTGACCTCAGGTGATCCACCCATCTAGGCGTCCCAAAATGCTGGGATTACAGGCATGAGCCACCGCACCCAGCCAGTTTTTCTCTCTTGTAATTCATCCTGCATACCTTTGCCAAAACAAACATCCTAAAGCATAATTCTGATTATATCTCTTCACATTTCAGACATTCCAATCCAATGGCTTCCCATTAAGTCTAAATAAAGTTAAACTCATATAAGGTGAATGTGTTTGTTGAGTGAATCAGTACAAAAATTCCATATGTAGGCTTTAGCTATTTACTGAATAAAGTACAAAAGAAAAGTTTTGTTTTGTTTTGTTTCTTAGGCCAACATATGCCATATATCCTGTTTGTGGCCTCAGAAATGTGTGAATCACATTGATAAATCAGCTGAAAAAACAAAAGTTACTGTTTTGTACCTTCTCTTCTCCAGATTCTTAAAAACTCCTTCAAACTTCAACTGAATATGTCCTTTATTTCTGTTCTCTCTATTGATTCTTCTTCATGAATGTTTAATCCAAGGAGCTTTGAAGTCCAGGATGACAAAATATATAATTTATACCAATGTTCACAATTATTTCTTCCATATCGGTTAAGTGTAATTTGAAATATTATATCTTAAATTATTAAAGAAGACTTAGTAAAAACATGTTTACCTGTGTGAAAAATATCTGGTGAAAATAAAACTTATTTTTAAATCCCATGAAAATAACAGACCAAAATGGCAGTGCAAGTACATGCCAAAATTGCCCCCTGTTCAAAAATCAGAAATAATGGATAATGCTTTTTAAAATATATGAAAGTGAAACTCTGTCCAAAAGCAAGAAAGTTTCCATGGACCATAAAAGAAAAGAAAATCTACAATCATAAAGGATGTTTGGGTTATGCCCAAAGACGAACAGCAAGTTTTGGGTTTCGGTGTTTATACAGAAAAGGGCCTGAGCCTGCCCCACACATGACCCAAGTACACTGCATAAAGCCAGAGTTAAAACTTCACTGCCAGACTCTGAACAGAAGGTAAAATAATTCTATCCACACTATCACAAGACCTGGTGGAAATGAGGCAACTGCTGAATTACATACAGGGAAGAATGCATTCAAGAAAATTCCCATGCAAGATAAGCTCTTAAAAAATAAATTCATACAAGAAAATCAGCACTGTAAAGGTAATTGATAAGCCCAAGAGAAGGGAAACCTATACAAAGAAATAGAAATAGCTAAGCAATCTGAAAAGGACTTTAAATAATGATGTTTAAAATTCTCTAAGAGGAAAAGGAGGATTAGTCTCAGTGAAACAAAAGTAGGGCTATAAAAAGAACAATACTTATGAAAAAAATTGGAAAATTTAAAATGGAAAAGTGTGAAATAAAAAATTCAATACATGGGCTAAAGAATAAATTGCATAGAACTGAAGGGAAAATTAGTTAATTTTATGAAGAAACAATAAATCTCACAGAATGTAAAGAAATAAAGATATTTAAATAAATCAGAGTTAAGAGATATAAGAATATATACATATGAGTATATAAATAGCCGTATGTTTATATGTATATATACCAGAAGGAAAGGACAGAAGAGATACAATATTTGAACAGATCATGGCTAAGTTTTCCAGAATTAATAAAAGGCATGAGCACCAGAAAGAGTCACAAGAAGTATCAAAAAAGAAAAACCCAAACTTAGAGACATTGCAGTAAAACTTTACAAGGTCAAGGATAAAGAGAAAAATTTTAAAAGCTTGCAAAGAGAAAAGACAGATTACCCACAAAAGAGAATAGTCAGAATGACAGAACTGTTCTCCTCAATAACCAGAGCTGCTAAAAAACAATGGACAAATATTTTCAAAGTTCCAAGGCAAAATAACTAAACCAGAATTCTGTATCCAGTTGTCAAGCCATCATTCAAGAGAGCAGACAAGAAGATATTTCCAGACTTAGAAGACCTAAAAAAGCTAACTTCTCAGGCTCTATCTTGGAAAGAAGTACTAAACAATTTACTGCAACCAGGGGAAAAAAAAAAAGAAGAATGGGATGCAAGGAATGATAATGACCAAATAAGTCAACAGAACATGCTGATATATCTAAAGCATTATATGCTTTAAAAGAAGCTAGAACATAATAATGAGAAAAATGGGAGTTGATGATCGGAGCATGCAAGAGATTGAAGGGACGTTAAAATGTATTAAAGTCTTTGTCTTCCTAGGGAGGAGGTTAAGAATATTAACTACAGACGTTTTTAGGAAAATTAAAAATTATAATGTATACTAAGGGTAACCAATAGAGGAAAAGCAAGAATAAAAATATACAGTTTGGTAATATTTTCTAAGGCTCTATAGCCTTCACTATCTATCTCCAGAAGAGATAAAAACATCCTGTTAAAACTACAGATCTTGCTTTATAGTCACTTATGGAAACAGTGTGAAATTTCCCAGACAGCACTATATTCAATCAGTCACATTTTATAGTTTTTTTAATAATGTTTAATAATTTAACAGTAGGATAAAGGAAGAAATAACTGAATAAAAATATTAGAAAAAGCCTATTTATTAGATCATAAAAGTCTATCAATGGATACTGTTAGATGATATATCTGAAAGTTAAATACAACTGGATGAAGCCCCACACAATAAAAGTCACTGATGGCATTTGGACAGGCCTTCCATGAGAGCAGTGGATTAGGCAATCAAATAGGTACATACTCCTTTATCTTCCGTAAGTCTGATGGCTTTTTTATAACCATCTTTTTAAAAGTTTCAATCATTTATTGCTTATTCAGCTTTTGAATAAATACATAGATGAAATCTGTTTATGTCTAAAAGAGACAAAACCATATTTTAAAAATTGATAAATGGAGAAAAAGTAAATTCAACATTAGAATCTTGAATACTGCAAAATAATAATGGTACTTGTTTCTGAGTGACAGGATTATAGGTGACATTTTCTTTTCTAAACAAACTTTTTAATGGTTTATACAAAAAAAAACTATCATTTTCTATTGCTTTATCAGGCAAAAACAAATGTTTTAAAATTTTAACATTTTCCACATGAACCCATTTTATAAGGATTCAATTACTAAGCAATTATATAATTTTAAAGAAGCATTTCAAAATCCTAAGTAATTCTTCTAAGACAAAAGTAGTTTTAATTGATTGTATATTTTAGGTTTAATTATTCACCTACATGTATAATATTAGATTATATAACATGTTGCTTATTTTAAAAACAGGGCTAAATCTCATTATATAAACCTAATCTCTTCCACCTATACATTGACACAGTTGTTAAAATAATAAAGTCTCAGGAATGAGGAAAAGTTAATAAAGAAAAGTTTTAAGAAAAATCAATTTATTCTTAATTTAAATAGAAATTAAGTTCAATTTGATCATTGTATAGATTTTTATAAACTCAATGCATTTGTCTTTAGAATCTAGGAATATACTTACTTCTTTCTCTGTTAATGCCTGCATTAACAATCAGGCCCCTCCAGATTTAACAAAAACACTTATTTAGAAATATTATTCTCAGATTTCCAGCTATAACAGGGTAACTATAAGGTTTGCTTAGAATTTGAATATACACGCCCGGGTTGAGTTAAGTACATTAACATACAGATTCCATTCTGTGTGACTCTGTATAATGTAATGAACACTAACAGACATCCCATTTCTTACATCTCATTTTTGGAAATTACATCCCTAGAGCTAAAGACTAGAAAACAGACATCAGAATTTTTTTTAAAAAAGTGAAAAGCATGACTACTGAGTTTTCTCAAAAAATTACTGAAAGGCATTTTACATTCAAGATATAATGATGTTCTACTTAATATTTTCATCTTCACCAATTAAAAACAAACAAGAAAACCAGAAAAACTCTTACTGGAGGCCATGTTTTTAACCCAGCTCTGAAAGACTCATTTGAATATTACTAACAAAAAATGTTTACATGCCATTTCTACGAATTCCTATTATTGCATCTAGCTCAACAAGCAAGTCTACAATTAACAACAAAAAGCATTCTTTCCTATGCCATTGACAAGATTTTTAATGACCAGGCTAGTCATTTACCAACTTCCTTCGCTTAAAATCTAATAAAGAATTCATTCACTTTTGGCTCTCATTCATGTTACCTAGAGTTTTCTCATCCTTAAGTAAAGAATGAATTCAAGATTTTAATTGAAATATTGGCTTCCAAAGCTATACTCGAGCTTTTATTTTTTTAAATTTATAATTATATTTAAGGATAAAACACTGTCCATAAGTAGCTACACAACATGATTGCTGGGTCAGCCACTTACTGGTTCAAGGTCTGTATCAAATGATTATACTGGCTGAAATCCATGAGGAATAACTGATAACAACAATGCTACACAGTGCATTAGACTTTATTTAGCATCACCATGTATGTCACATAATGTAATATTCACAAATTGTGGGAAAAGCAACATTATTTATGATCCTCATTGTAGTTATTGTTTTCTCGCAGGCCAGGATCTACTTCCTTTTCCTACAGTGCTCTGATTTCCTTTTGAATATTCACCTGTTACTCACAGAACATAGACAAGAAACTGAACTCAAAAGCCCATCTCTCTTACAAGCTGGCAGCCTTGCCAAATTAGAGGACTCACTGGAGTCCTTTCTGTGAACTTGATGCTTGCACCGAGAAATAAAGACACAACAAATATTTAGAGATTTTCATTTCAGTGGCAGAATCCAGATCAGATTCTTCCTGCTACAAGACCTATCCTGATCTCAAACTCCTTGGAGAAGCCTTGACTACTGTCCCGTTTCCAAGTCTGATTTTCCAGCTTTCCTTCAATTCTGTGTGCTCCCAAACCTATCCTAACAAATCTTCTTTTGCCTAAGTTAGCCAGAGCCAGTGTCTGTTGACTGCCACCAAAGGCCCCTGAAACACCCTTGTACACATCAGATGCAGAAATGTTAAGTAATTTCCCAGGGTTGCTCAATGAACAAGAAAATGGTAATCTCATTACTTCTAATTCAGTGTTCTTTACACTCTGCCACAGATAAAGACGATCATACAACACTTTTTAAATATACAGCTTGGTTTTCCAATGGTGAAAATAGCTTTAAAGTTCAACATCCTTATAGGAGTAATTTGTCCTCAGGAAAAAAATGAATAATAATTTAATTTTGGATAGTTATAAGTATGTTCATAGAACTTTTAGAAAAATGCCATCCATTTCTGTCAGTAATATTTTCAGATTTGTATAAAGATATAAACATATTAAACCATATACTTCATATATTAGGTTATCAATGCCTACTGTTGACTAACTTTCCCAAATACTTCTTTCCTGAATTCAAATGCCATATAAAAGAAAGCAAAAAGTCACTGTAAATTAAATGAATTGAGAACACTAACAACAATAATGGCAACCATTATTTAAGTACTTAACCACATGCCAGGCAATTCGTTGGCATGTATTATATGATAATAAATTCTCAAAACTGCTTTGCAGAGTCAGTGCCAATATCCCATTTTAGAGAGAATGAACTGGGACTTACAGATGTTAAGTAATTTGATCAAGTTCACATAACCAAAAAATGATTAAAACTATTATCTGAAGCTTTTATTTTTTCTGTGCATACTATGTATCATCTCAGAAACACTAAAGAGAGATGTCAGTGTAGAGCTTTATCCCTCCAGTTCCCAAAGGCTTAGACAAAGAAAACATTGGTGATACCATTGGATTCTATGACAACTAGAACCACACAAATCATAATCAATAGAAAAACTAAATTTATCTCTAGAATTTGGAAAATCACAGGACATATATATTAAATAAAGATTCTGAATACTACAGTGATTGAAAAGACATTTACCCCCACTTAATGCAATAATCTGAGCCAGAAAAGCCTTGCATTTTCAAAAAGCTTAGAAACCTTTCTTTTAGGTTTACAAAGAAAAAAGGGGCCTTCATTTTATCCTCTAGACTTCTTTGTCCTCCACCTGCTATATTACACTTCAAGAAATTTAACTTATATCAATCAAAATTTGCTTCTTAATGGATGTACATCTCAAACTCAATAGCCCACCCTTTACAAACACTGTACAACCCAACAGTGAAAGGAAAAAATCCTATGTAGTTATTTTTTCAAAGTCCTCAGCTGTTAAGAAGAAGGAGACATACCAAAGCATATTTTTTCCATCTGGCTCCAGAACTTTAGTTCATGGGCAAAGTATATGGTATTTGTATTGGCAAAATAAGTTGTGATTTCAAAGCATCATCTAGTAGCACTGTAACATAGACCATGGTTCTAAATGAGGCATGCTAGTGAATATCGTTCTTGTAATAGTATTAATTGTTTCAATACGTAAAACTCTGTTTAAAGCTATATGTTGAATCTCTACTCTACTTTTAGATGTCTGGCCATCCAAAAACTGAATCCCACAAGTTACTAATAGATTTGAACTAAAAGCTATCTCTGAAAATAGATCAAAAGTCACACCTTGTTCAAGATGTCTCAGGGAAAAGGTGACTGCTGCTCTCGAAAGAAAGAACGAAAGAAAGAAAGAAAGAAAGAAAGTGTGTGTGTGTGTGTGTGTGTTTAAATTGAATGGCTGCACAACCTAATGGAGAAGATGCCCAGACTTGTCATTTGGTGAGGGTGGGAATGTGGGAGGTGGTTCAAACTTATTAGGCTACATCACTTCAGCTGGAGCTCTGTCTCGATGGGGATGCTAAAATCCAGCAACCAAGACTTGTACCAGTAAAGTGCTCAATGAAGATGTTCTCTGACAGAATTCAGTCATATGTGAGGTACTTATTTTTCCTACTCAATTATTTAATTGCTTTAAGTCTCATTTTAAAAAGTATTCTCAATATCTTGAAAGTTTAGGTAATGGTTATTATGTGTGCCTAACTATAATTCTATTCCACTTCATTTTCACATAACATTATTGAAAAGAGTTCATAAATCAAATTCCACACTCAAAAACTCAACTTCCTTTCATACTGCATCATTTGTTTCTATACGCAACAAAATTGTACCTTCCACCAACCAGCCTGGCTGCCTAAATGAGACTTGTGGGATCTTATCAAAGGATAGCAATGGCAAGTGAATGACAAGACAGAAGCTTATTGACTCTGCCTCTTCAAGGTGGGATGTGATTTTTGCCATCCAGAAACCAGGGTTTTCATGTTACAAATTTATATTATTTAAAGAAATCCCCCCCGATGTGATTCTTGACCAAAATAATTCTATAGCTATCACACTCTCAACATAAGCATATAAATAAAATATATGCTTATGTTTAGCAGAAGCATAGCTGGCTGAACGCATCTGCATTTTTGTACCTGCAGCTAATTACTGGCCCAAAAAGGAGGCTACCCTCCACTGCCACCAAAAGGTAGGGGTATGGGGAACAATTGACACATGACTGTTCTCTAATACAGTAGAGCTCCATCTGTGTTGTTGCATGAATAGCAGAGATTGGAGACAGAAAACAAACATGTCTAAAACAAAAATATCCAATTTCCTCTATTTATAATCTCAGTGTTTATACTAAATCTGGTAGAAATGCAAAGCCTACTCCTCATATACTATCATCAATTAAGATAAGATTCCATTGTATCCAAAGTATATCATACCATATAATTCTCAAAGTAGTTACAACAAGTTTAAATAAAGTCAAAATCCTTTCTTAATCCTAGAGCAGGTTTTGTTTTTGTTTTTGTTTTTTTGCCAACATGTGGTATTTTATGTCCTTACCAGAGGCATACCAAAGCATCAGATAGTCTAATTCCAGTTTTCCCTGGGTTTATTTCAGCTTTATTGGTGTATATTTGCAAATAAAAACTGTATATATTTAAGCTACATAACTTGATATATGTACATATATACACATTGTGAAATGATTACCACAATCAATCTAGTTAGCATTTATAATCACCTAACATAGTAATCTTGTGTGAATGTGTGTATGTGTGTATGCGTGTGTGCACACACACACGGTAAGAACACTTAAGATCTACATTTTTAACAAAATGTCAAGTACGCAATACAATATTGCTAACTATAGTCATCAGGCTGTTCACTGGATCTCCAGAACTTAGCCATCTTGCACAATTGAAACTTTCAGTTTTCCATGTTTTAAAACTTGGTCACCTTTTGCTGGAAGATAAGAAGGAAAAGCACATGGCACTGTTTGGAGGCCACATGTAAGCCTATCTTTCCTCCTCATCAAAACCCTCTGAAAGCAAAGACTCTTTCTCTGTCTTTATCATAAAGGTGGAACTGCAGGTCTTAAAAGGCTCTCACTGTCTCCTTTAAGGCGTTCTTGCCTCACATCAGTCAGAGGAAAGAGTGCCCCCACAGGCCATCATTAACCTGCCAATTCTGCCTCCAAACAAGGAGGACAAGAGCTCACTAATTTGAAGATCAAAAACCCACTTGTCCATTATATAATTGGAATGAAAGGCAAAATGTTGCCGTTCTGAAGAGCACAGTAATTACTAGCTGTTAATTGCTCTCTCGTGGTGGCTCACTTTTAATTAAAAAGAACAGCTCGTTGCAGGCCGATAAGCAATGGTGGAGACCACTGGTTTAATCAACAAAGCAGAAAAATTTGTTTCTGCTGCAGCCAACAACAGCTTGAGAAATCTTCAGATGTCCAATTGAGATTAAAAACTGTCTATTTAGTGAAGTCAGATTTTATTTTAACCAAGGAAATGACTATTTGAAGTCTTCCAATGTGAGTGTCCCCGCCACATCCCCGCTGGTGCCGTGGGGACTAATCACGGGCTAGGGTTGTGATCACTCAAGTAAAGAAATTTAGCGACTTTCCTCTTGACTTCATCATTCTTGGGTAATTGGCCTGTCTGAGGTGAGTACTCTTTTTTTTTTCTTTTTTTTTTAAAGAAAGCGCTTTAAAGTATAGAAGGCCCACAGACTGTGCATTTAATTACTGTTCATATTTCATGCAGTCAAACTGAATTTCATTTGAAAAGAAAATGATTTACCTATCTTTAAAAAGCCTTATATGCTCTGCTTTGTTTCTTTTTTTTTTTTTTTCTTCCAGGGGTTATATATTTACATGCCAATATTTAGGGCACCAAAATTAATTCTGTAAGATGCTTCTCTGTCTTTTCCTCTTTCATCTAACAGCCACAGAATGCAGCCATCCTTACCCTGGGGTGAGGAGGTAGTCCCTGGAAGGATAACACTACATTTAGTTAAGAAGGTTCCCAAGGTTAAGTAGAGTTACTTGGTCTCAATTTGGCTCATCTCTCTGGCTTTGAACAGTGTGTGTATCTGCCTCCCATGTCTCTTTCCTTCTCCCTCTTTTCTAAGTCATGATGGTTGGAAAGCCATTTGTTTTTAGAATTCACATGTTCTTCCGCTTAACTGAATCTCAGGCTATATTTCAGTCTCGTCCTTCATCAAGGAGGAAACTTCTTCTCTCTTCACTAATCATGAGAAACACATATCCCTGAATTGTCTGGATAATATTAAAAATGAGTCTCAATCACAATGCCAGTGATATAGACTGTTGGTCAACTATCTACCCTACACATGGGGTGTTAGTGCTAGTCTTCCTGTATGAAATGGTTTATCACTTTGGCTCCAATGATGCCTCTGAAAAGATCTGTCCCCTTGCCAGCCACTAAAGCAAACTTCTCTTTCTCCTCAGACAAGTCTTCAAGTTACAGTCTGTAAACGCGTGTAGGTAAATGGGTAATTTAACTTGGGTAATGAAAAATTAACCAATTGTTAGCTTAATTTGCTAGTCTTTTTCTTTGAAAACACTGTTGACGTCAGGCTGATGGAGGCTGGTACCTCCTTCATGCCTTCATTCCTTCATGCCAATCTACTTAAAGGCATACAGCCCTCCCTCTTACTAGGGAATTTATCAATTGAGTCTGGAACTAACTTGTCTGAATTAAAGTGTCTGCTTTCAGAAAGGAGGGGTAGGGAAGAAAAAGAGGGGTTTTATAGGGTTTTCTTTTTCCCCTGGCTTCATTTATATCGAAGAATAAAAGGCCTACCATGGTGGAAAGAGCAAAGACCAATTTTGGTTTAAATCCCAACTTGCCATTTCTTAATAAGTAACCATGAGATACTTGTTTAGCCTCTTAAATCTCAGTTCAATCCATGGAGAAAAGAACTCTTTTTTTTTTTTTTTTTTTTTTGAGACGGAGTCTCGCTCTGTCATCCAAGCTGGAGTGCAGTGGCCGGATCTCAGCTCACTGCAAGCTCCGCCTCCTGGGTTCACGCCATTCTCCTGCCTCAGCCTCCCGAGTAGCTGGGACTACAGGCGCCTACCACCTCGCCCGGCTAGTTTTTTGTACTTTTTAGTAGAGACGGGGTTTCACCGTGTTTGCCAGGATGGTCTCGATCTCCTGACCTTGTGATCCGCCCGCCTCGGCCTCCCAAAGTGCTGGGATTACAGGCTTGAGCCACCGCGCCCGGCCAAAAGAACTCTTTTAAGAGACTATTGCAAAAACTAAATGAAATAATATTTTGAATATAGTATGTGCTCAATAGGTCATAGTTGTACCTAACGTTTGGGGCTGGTGATAAATGGATGGTAACTCAAGAAGAGTCCCTCCACATTCATCCCTTTCAAACATGGTGGGAGAACCCAGAGAAGAAAATCCCAGAATTATTTTGTTGAGTATTCTTTATTTTCTCCTATCCCTACACTTCATCACTGAGCATGTGCCATGAATTGTTTTAACCACTGTAAAATCTGGCATGGGAATAGGGTGGGACACAGTAAACTGGTAAATGACACAAAAAGGAATTTGATAGGAAATTTGCTTCTATAGAAAGGTGTGAGTGCAAAAAAAAAAAAAAAGACAAAAGAGTTATTTTCTGAAGTTTAAGCTTCTGAAAATTTGCCTTAGGACATTAATATCTAATACAAAAGAAGAGTAAACACACACAAGCACACAGTCTCACACACACACACATGCACAAACACATTTTTTTGTGAGACTCTTCTTACCCAGCCTGTCAATCCTGTAAATAAGTTTGGTGACAGTGAAATAAGTGTGGTAATGATAATAAACTACTTTCATATGAGCAGCACCATCTCCTGATGCAAGAAGGCTATGCAACTAGAAAAATAATAAAATAAAATTATTGTTTCCTAAAATAGATTCTTTCCTAAAATGCATATTCCAAGTTGTTGCCTCTTTGATGTAACATTCTTTTCTGATCATTCTACTGGGAACTATTACATGGCTTCTTTTATTTCTCACTGAAAAGAGGTTTTTAAAACAGTTACTTAACCCAGTGGAAAAATTCAATGCCTTAATGAAAGATACTAGTCTTATTCTTAGTTACAAAATAAGTGTGAAGCTATAGTCATCCTGCCTATATACAATGATGAAATATCAAGTTCTGGAGTTGAAACAGACCTAAAGAGTCTTATGTAAATATGGGCCTTTAAAAGTTGCTAAATAAATACAAACAAATTCAAGGAAGAGTCACTAAACTCTACAGTAAGATAAATGCCTAAGAGACTTGCTATTGATGTGCCTCAGGGCTTCATCTTCCCCAAAAGCTCAGTAGAAAAGGTTCCCTGTGTAAGACTAGAACTTGGTGTTAAAAAGTGAATGGCCCGTTTGTCAGGAGCAGGCTCCACCAGCAGGTCCTGGTGTGACCCTGGATAAATCCTGTCACTTCCCTGATGTGATGATTGATGTTTAGAAGCCCTGAAGGCTCATCTAGCTTGAAAAATCTATTTTTCAGACGAGATCGGGCGCATTCAGGGTGGTATGGCCGTAGACGAAAAATCTATTTTTCTATCACCACTTCAAAAATTTTTTTGATTATGGTAAAACATACATAAGATAAAATTTACCATTTTAACCATTTTTAAGTGTACAGTTCAGTGACATTAAGTACATTCACACTGTTGTACAACCATCACCATTACTCATCTCTAGGGCTTTTTAATGATCCCAAACTGAAACTCTGTACCCAATAACTCTCCATTTCCTTCTCCCTCCTCCCCCATTTCCTCCTGCCACTGGTAACCACTGTTCTACTTTCTGTCTCTGTGAATTTGCCAATTCTAGGCATCTCATGAAAGTGGAACCATGCATTATTTGTTCTTTTGTCTCTGGCTTATATCCCTTAGCATAATGTTTTAAGGTTCACCCATGTGTCAGAATTTCTGTCCTTGTTAAGGCTGAATAATATTCCTTTTGTATGTTTACACCACATTTTTTTTATCTGCTCATCTGCCGATGGCCATTTAAGTTGTTTGCACCTTTCAGCCTTTGTGAATCGTGCTGCTATGAACACTGGTGTACAGTATCCGTATGAGTCTCTGCTTTCTATGCCTGCTTTGCGATTCGGGAAGAGTCCAAGCCGACTCAAAGGCTACTGACAGCAGCCGGTCGGCATCAGGCTCACGCATCTCTTGACTCACCAACTACCAGCAGATGCTCAAACAAATGTCTTCTGATAACAGAAAGCAGATTCAGTCTCTTTGGATCAGTTACATGTTAAACCAAAATCCTCTTATAGGTTGTGGGCAATCTCAGACACGTGCATCATGCCAGTTAAGGCAAAAGCCAAACAATGTTGTTTATGCGCAAGCTTTCTGAACACTTACAGTCCTGTGTCTACTCACGGCATCCAGATCAGGAGGGCTGGGATCACTGTAATCGATTCTGATCACTGTAAACTCCTGTATTCACTTTGTGATTGGGATGTGAAGGGTCGGGGGCAGGGAGGGAGTTTCTCCCCATCCCCCTTATTTCCTGTTTCTAATTTTCAGGCAGCACCTGTCACCAGCAGTCTTGACTTTCACAGTTTTCTTTTGAGCCTCTTTGGTTTTTTCTCATACTTGTTCTAAGGTTTATCAGAGGAAACACTTGCCCTCCCAAGGATGGCCTCCATGCTGTGACATATTAATCCAAGTTGAGTGAACTTCCTTCAGACAGAGGACACTAATTATTATGAAGGCACTTAGAACACAATGCGAGCTGACATCTCACAGACCATTCCCTGCCAACTCTGCATTGTCTTAATGTCAGACCCTGTCAGTTCCCAGCCTTAATTATATCCTGTTTACAAACATTAGGCCTGACTTCAGATGAAGCATTAACAAAGGTTGACAAAGGTCAGGGTCACATCGCAAGGATGTTATCTGTCTATACTCTCCTCCCGATAAACCAGAGGTAGAGGGCTGATCCGAGAGATAGCTTTCAGAGCAGAAAAATGCACTGTGGTCACTGGAATATCTAATCTCTGCGGACACATTTTCATCCAATCTGCTAAATGCTGTCTCAGGGAGAGGGAGGCAAATTTCAAGGGCCAACTTGGTGCTACTTATTATCTGAAATCCCCTGAGGGCAGACATGGCAAAGGTGTTGGGAAAAACCTCTTTCAATAGGAAGAACTATCATCACCCTTTGCCACTGTATCAAGAAACTAATTCAAAGCGTTAGAAAACAACAACAACCCAACCCTGTTAAACCAGGGACCTGTTTTAAAGATGACAAGCAAGTTTGAACTAGTATACTTAGCCTATTTTTTAAATCTTATTATTTTAAAATGTTTTTGTATAAGCATCAATGAGCAGCTAAGCAGCTTTTTCTTAAGCAAGCACTCTTTCGATTCATTTTATGTGCTGAATTTGTAAGTATCACATCAGACTTGCATTCAAATTAATCAGACTCAGGTTTCTTTGAATTTCAATAAGTTAAAACAGTAATTACTATCATATATAACCCATTCTTTTTTTTAGGTTATAATCTTAGAGATCATCTGCTAAATCTCTAAATTTTACAAATGAGAAGACAGTGGCTCAATGAGGTCAAAGTATTTAACCTAACTGAATCTTACAGCACAGTGGTGGCAAGTTCAGGCTAAAACCAAAATTCTCTCCCCCTAATCTAGGAGTCTTCCCACATTTGGGAAATTAAACCTTTTTTTAAAAGTATTTTTAGGCCAGGTGCAGTGGCTCATGCCTGTAGTCCCAGCACTTTGGGAGGCCGAGGTGGGCAGATCACTTGAGGCCAGAAGTTCAAGACCAGCCTGGCCAACACAGCAAAATCCTGTCTCTTCTAAAAAAATACAAAATTTAGTTGGGTGTGATGGTGAGCGCTTGTAGTCCCAGCTACTTAACTTGGGAGGCTGAGGCAATAGAATTGCTGAAACCCAGGAGGTGGAGGTTGCAGTAAGCTGAGCTCGTGCCACTTCACTCCAGTCTGGGCAAGAGAGTTAGACTCTGTCTTAAAAACACACACACACACAAATTTTTTAAGTA
This sequence comes from Colobus angolensis palliatus, assembly GCF_000951035.1. Lineage (NCBI taxonomy): Eukaryota > Metazoa > Chordata > Mammalia > Primates > Cercopithecidae > Colobus > Colobus angolensis. The sequence goes on along the minus strand of NW_012116143.1, from coordinate 2,132,985 downwards.
TTCTTACAGAAGCTGACATCTATTTACTAGACATCTGTTTAACAATTTCTATAATTTCCCCCATCAACCTTCCCTCCCAACTAAATAACTTAGATTCTTTTCATCTTATAAGTTCCTGTCTGCCAACATGTAAATTGCTTTAAATGTTCTTTTCTGGACACAGTCCCCTAAGTCTTGAAATTCCCGTAGTGCACACAAAAGCACTCAGTAGATAATTTATTTAATTGCTTGGGCCTCATTTGTTTCTTCCACAGCACCGAGGCTTGTATTGTACTAGGTCCAGGTCATTTTCTTATCTGGGTCCAGTTAGTTGCAATCTGTTCAACAGGCCGACTCCCTAAATGCACAGCTTGTACAACTGAGTTCCAGGTGAATTAACACTTTTTGAAATTTATCACCTTCAGTCTGTAGCTCCTCCCTCATCCCTCAACCACCCTGCCATACCCTAAGGCCAAGGCCTCACACTGCCAAGAAAGTTCCTCTGTTCCCAGATTTTTTATTTCTTGCCATCAGTGGACAACTGTGAATTGTTTAGACTTAGCTCTATATCCTCACATCTCTTTCTTCCTCATCTCTGTGAGAAGCATCTACAGCACAAAGTTAACTCAAATGCAGTAAGCGGAAGAACAAATCTCCTCCAGGGTCCTTCTCCCAGTCCTCCCGTCTTGGATAGAAGAAACACCGTTCTTCTACGCCCAGTATTTACTTCAGAGAGTCCTTTCTCAGCCCTAGCTACTTCCCCATAGTGACCAACTACATCTTGTTAACTGTTTTGTCCAAAGTGCCTGCCACAGAACCTGAAACATAGTAGGCACTTATAATATCTGATGCATAAATAAGTGAATGAAAAATGAAAGCATCAATTAATGAATCAATGTATGAACGAACTTGGTGAAATCACTGGGTCTTGTCTTTCTCCACAGCATCCCAGCTCCTCCTCTCCACTTCTTCCTGTAAGGCCATCTCCACACCCAAGACTTTCATCATGAGGAGTCTGACTTACTACGAAGCAGGGTTGCTACATCAACGTTAGTTTCTCCACCTAATCCCTCCTAATCATGGCTGGGCACAGACAGAAGCTCTGTACAAAAATTAGTGCTTCAATCTTACCTTAAAAACAGATCCTTTGTGACAATTCTATCAACTATTCTAATTTGTTATATAAAAATGTCAAGTAGCTGTAGGCCCAGGTCCAACTCCTGCCAAATGTGACTTATTTTGTTTCCCCGGGATGACAATGAAATGCTGTTAACTACATTTTGATGATGATTCTGTGAACAGGTGTGCACCCCATAACATTCTGTGGTCTAGACCAGATTTCCCAGCTTATGGGAGATTATGTCATTTGGGACAGATTCCAAGGCTTGGTTTAAATAGAGATGTATTACTGCCTTGCTGTTCATGCATCAACCACATGCACAGAGTGAAGGCAGATGAATCTGCCCATCAAGTGTGATATGGAGCTCTCTGATGACAAACTGGACTTATGGTAATAAAATTGAGGTTAGAGTGAAATCGAACTAAAATCCCTGGGTGTTATAGTCCTTTAACTTGCTTCGCTCACTGTGATGAGCTGCATAGTTCAGAAGGCAATAGTTACTAATAGTTTAAAAAGTTGTGCTTTAAGATGTTTCCATTGCAGAACTGTGAGTTGCATCCTTTTTGCGTCTGCTAGCCGGTGGCTGTAATGCTTAGTCCGGAATTTCTATCAATTAGCAGAGGAAATAAATGCAGAGGGTAGAGGTAGAGGGGGAGGGAGAAAGGCAGAGAGAAAAATAAATGAAAAAAATGAATTCTCTCCTGTAAAACCTTGAGGAGGTGTGATAAAGCTGGCCTTTTTGCATGTATTACATATATATTTTAGTACTAAGTACAATTTAAAGATGGACAATAATCATCTATTACCTCAGTTACACTGACACATTAATGGTTCTATTTGTAAGTCTTAGGATAAGATCAATAATTGAGAACTTTAAAAACATCAGGCACACCTGCAACCTCTTCCCACCACTGAAAAATAACTGCCTGCCCTTTTTTTCAGGAGGTCATTTTACTTTCTCTGCATTTGTAATGGCAGTCATAGGCACAACTTACTCTCCCATCAGAATTGGGTTGCAGCCAGTGGCTAGCGCCTCCAGAAATACAGACCTAATATTTCACAATTGTTCTACAAAGGTATGCACATACTTTACTATCCCAAACCAAAAAGAAATCTAATTTTAGGAGGAAAGGAGTTGAGACGGTCATAAGAAAACCATGTCAGTAATCTAGCACATACCTTTACATTTTTGAATGTGAAAAATGTCCAGTGCTTAAGTGAACTCCAGAATTCCTAATATGCTTACAACAAGCTGTTTAATTCAAGTGCAAGGGATCTTTTCTAAATAGGAAAAGACACACTAACACAACCAACATTTTTAGAGTTCTTAAGCACAGAGTCAGAAAAAAAAAAAAAGAGAGAGACATCGTTTTACAAAATAACTTGCTTTTCCACACTCATTCTGCCTTATTTATTCAGCGGTGAATGGTTGGGAGACAGAGCGAGTCGGCGACTAAAAGGTTTTTGGTCTACAAGGAGCTGGAAGCAGGTGAAAGAAGAGGTTTTGAGGATGTATAATTAAGCAGAAATCCTCAGCACTCACTAAAAAGGAATCAAGATGGATGGAGGAGCAATTGTGACCACACTGACTACTGAAGCCTTGAGTGCCAAAACCTTTCCTTTCATTCAGGCATCTGGTTCTAAAGCAAGATAATTTTTAATTTTAAACAATGCTAGATTTGATTGTAAAAATGTCTCTTGCATGGGGTAGGACAGTTGCTGTCCTCATTCTCCTTTCGTCAGCATCTTAAATACCAGCCACATAGCAGATGCCCAAAGAATGTTCACTCAATGAGTAAATAATCCCTGAATGGGTTCAGGGGTTCACATATTGTCTTGGGTCCTATGTGTCACACTTTAAAGCAATCCCTTTATAATATCTGAAAGTCAGTATATTTTGAAATCAGCTTACCAACAATATACAATTCAACTCAGAAAATAGAAATAAGCAATATAATTTTCTGCCTTACTGGTCAACAATCAAAAACTTTTAAAAATCCCGGTAGACACAGTACTGGATAATTCTGCATTAAAAGAAGAAGAAGAAGCAGATCAAGACTGTCCACAGCAGTTCCACCCACATCCAACAACTGAGAGAGCAGCTGCCTTCTGAGAATGACAGCTCCAAGCGGAGCTCCCGCCCAACAGATCCAGCCTCACCTTTCATTTCACCACAGCACAGCAGCAGCTCTCCTGTGGTCCTGCTTGCAGGTAGAGAGTACATGAGGGAAAAAAAGAGGGATCTGCTAGGGGATTGTACCATAGACCAGACCCTAAGGAACAATATTATTTTATACTCCTATGACAGTCCCAGCTCACTCACTCCATTGTTTCTGCCCACGTTTCTGAGCAACTGGGAGCTAGCCAACTCCTGTGGGGCCAGCAGCCTAGGCAAATAGCCGTCATCATTTACTGATACAACGTAAATATTCAGTACAGACGTATAAAGTAAATATTATTATCACCATTTTACAGGGGAGATAATTAAAGCTAATCTATTTAGCAGGTAATGGAGTTAGGATCTGAACCTTGGTTTGTCTGACTTTAAAACATGAGATTTTTTTTCACCATACCACACTACCTCCTGGGCCCTATCCAAGCTGAGACTCCAGACGAGAATGTGAATTACACAGGAGGCATTGTCATCTGTATTCAAACTAGGCATCATTTTCAGATGAAGTCCTTTGTATATATGGGCCTAACAATTTAAGTTCAAAAGATTAAAATTTGAAGACACCTAAATATCACAAAGTGAAAAACATTTTAGAAGTCTCTCATTCCGCCACATACTACAGAGGGAAGCATCTTTGTAAAAATATCTTGCAAGATTTACTTGTTCTTATAAAAATAAATTTTACATTTATTATCCTTTAACATTTGTTAACATTGCATAGTACTTTTCCACTGAAAGAGTTCAAAGCATTTTTCAAATACCAATTTTTTTTATTCATCTGACTGGGGGGAAAATGCTGAAACATTATGGACAAGCTCTAGGAAGCATCTCTTAAATAATCTAATTTCCTTCTTCCCCAAATAATTTAGGCATCTCAAGATAAAATACACATAAACACTAAGACTAGTCAAATAGAAGTCCAAAACTCATGAGAAATATTTAAGGAAAAAGACTCGAAACCTTGACAATATGGCTACCACCATTTGAGCACTGAATTTAATGTTCAACTTCATGAAAAACAAGGTAAAAAGGAAAAGAAGTGTGTTATATATAATTCTCATTATTCTATGGATTGTTGTTTAAGAGACTCTGAGTAAGATATTGGATAATGTTTTCTACCACTATTTGATGGAAAATACGTGAATAGTTTTCACATGACATTACCTAAACTGACCCTCAACAAAACTTAGAGTATCTTTAAACAAGAAAGCAATTTGTTTCAGATATAACTCTGTTTTCCTTCTATATAGATCGTATCTGATAGCTTATACTATGAATAGCATGCTCAATTTCTCCCATTTTTTTTCAAGATCTTTTAGTTATCTGTAAATTTTTAGCAATAAAAGAACATTCTTTTTTTTAAGGTAACATCTATAGACCATTTCCTACTGTGTAACTAAAGCCCTGTGCTAAGCATGCATTCTCTTGACTCGGAGACTCAGGGCTGTCAGCTTATCCTCAGTATTATGACCACATGTGACAGACCCAAAATTCTAGCTTGGGTCTTTCCAATTCCAGAACCCAGCTCTTAATTATCTGCTATAGATTGTCTTCCATCACCTGTCTGCAGGATTTGCAATAGTTTTATCTATGTTTCCAAAGTCAAGTAGATATGAACATCTTTCTGGGGAATTAATATTTTCCTTAGGTCTATTTTTTAAGGGCAGACCCACAGAGGAAAATGAATGCTAGTTGCTTTTTATCAGTCAAAGCATTGAAATCATAACCTAAATTAAAAATAAAACTAAGCAACGACAATAAATATTGCAACATGCAGGCAAATGAAAAAGGTCCATGTGGATGGTAGGAAATCATATACTTTGCGCCATGAGCAATAGGAACTTTCCTTCAGGTCACCAATCAACTCAGTCAGTTGAAAGTAATCCATTGTCATCATGGATAATATTATAGATGAAATCCATTGGTGATCAAAAAACACCTAAAATTCCATGGATCATATGACACAAAAAAAAGAAAGAAAGAAAGAAAGAAAGAAAGAAAGAAAGAAAGAAAGAAAGAAAGAAAGAAAGAAAGAAAGAAAGAAA
>NW_012116143.1:2107236-2127618 GCF_000951035.1 Colobus angolensis palliatus | reverse complement strand
AAAGAAAGAAAGAAAGAAAGAAAGAAAGAAAGAAAGAAAGAAAGAAAGAAAGAAAGAAAGAAAGAAAGAAAGAAAAAAGCAATTACCATCATCATTCCCCAGGCAGGAAGCTCCAGAGAGACCAAGAGGGATGATAAAGGGGCCACCACCACCTCTTAAATCTTGTTGACTAGTTCCAGATGAGCTATTCGGCATGGGAGGGAATGGAGCTAAAGAATCTTGCCTAGCTGTTAGATTTCAATTAGAAATTGTCAATAGTTGGGCTCATGATCTTCTAGTTTCATTTGTAAGGTAATAGATTTATCTAAGCATGGTAACTTTCTTACACTTTTAAGCAGATTGTATCTTTGAATTTTGTGAAGACTCATCCAATATATGTCTAAGCACGTAGACGTTTTAGACTATAAGGAGGAAAAAAGATATTGCTAGCTTGTCCTATAAGAGGGAGCAGGGAAGGAAATGTCCTCTAGGGCTTATACATTAGACTTTTCCTAATAGACTATCAGACCATTTCTCTTCAACTCAGCCTAAAACATACTCTGAACTCTAAAGTTTTTCAATAATCTTATGCAAAAAAACCTCTAGAATGACTGCTATGTTCTAAACATTACAGTAGAAGAAACCCTAAGCCAGAATTGATGGCAGCTATGTTTCTCACAAAGACACCCCCAAAATAAGAACAGACCAGTGAAAGCCCAAGGATTTCCAACCATTGATTCGGTCAGGAACTGTGGTAGGTACTAGAGATTCAGTAATTTAAAAATATTCAGACACATTTAAGTTTTAAAAAGAGAGAGAAAAAATAAGTAAATAGAGAAATAACAGTTGCACTCAAGGAATTTACATTCCAACAGACAAGTCAGACACTAAACATCAAATTGTGCATAGCTATTTAATTAAAATTATGCTAAGAAAACAGTTGACAGATATAGTACTGGTGTTCTCTAATTTAATTTAAAGGCGCTTAGATTCCTGGGGGAAGGGGAGCAATAAGATGTCAGCTAGCCAAAAGCATTCCCCTAAAAATGCTATTTAAAATAAAGTTTAGCAGCATTTTTTTCTGGGATTATGGATCTAACCTCTAGTTCTGGCAACTGGACTCACTGGTTGAGTCTGGGCACCAAATTAAGAATCATGGTAGCCAATGGCAACCCAGCTCCCATAAATTCAAAGCCTCATAGGAAACTATATGTACTGTATATTTCACTTTACCCCAGTTTTTTGCTTGTTTGTTTGCTTATTTCCTTGCCAGCTTCACATTTTACAGACTCTCATAATAATTCTAAGAATAGCTCTAATATGGCTTGGCTGCCCCACCCAAATCTCATCTTGAATTGCAACTCCCACAATTCCCATGTGTCATGGGAGGAACCTGATGGGAGGTGCTTGAATTATGGGGACGGGGCTTTTCTGTGCTATTCTCATGATAGTGAGATCAGTCTCATAAGATCTGATGGTTTTAAAAATGGGAGCTTCCCTACACAAGCTCTCTCTCTCTTTGTCTGTTGCCATTCATGTAAGACACGACTTGCTCCTCCTTGCCTTCTGCCATGATTTGAGGCCTCCCCAGCCATGTGAAACTGTAAGTCCATTAAACCTCTTTCTTTCATAAATTGCCCAGTCTCAGGTATGTCTTTATCTGCAGTATGAAAAAGGACTAATACAAGATCCATCTTAAATTTGACAACCAGACTAACAATTACTTTTCTGTTTCCTTTCTACAATAAAGTTTTTAAATAAATGGGAATGCTTCTCTTTGTGTAGAATCAAGGCATATTTTTAAAAGTAGAAAAATATTTGTCCAGTTTGAAAAACAACTGCTGTGATCTATCCAGAACCTTAAAACTATAGAATGATATTATATTGGACTTTGAGTAAATCTTAGAATGAATCTCATCCAGCCCTTCATTTTATAGAAAAAGAGACTGATAATGTGAGACTTTGTGAGGACCTCAGCCATTTAATCCTCGAGACATTAAACTGGTGTATATCAAAGATATATGAACTTTGACATGGAACCACAGGCTGAATGGAATCCATTTAAATATACAATTGTATGTAAATGAACAGCTATGTATAGTCACAATCAAATTAGATGGTAAATCACTACTCTTCAATGTCAAGAATACAAAGTAGTTCCACAAACAGTGTGTTGTGATATTGTAGTTTGTACTATATAAAATGCCCAATTCAGTATCTGGCTATTGGAAAAGACTTTGCTTTTAGGAGGAGCCCATCTTAACAAAAGATGAGGATGGCAGAATCAACATGGCCTCTTGCCCCAACAACCACCCACTGAATCAGATGAAACATACCACAAGGCAATTTGAATTTTTAAAAGCAAAATCTCAGGAAGACTCCTTTGCCCTATTGCTCACTAAAACAAATGTTCTTGATTTTTGACTGCTCAACATCCATTCTCCAATCTTCTGGCAACAACAGCTGTTTTCCTTTAGATAACCTCCCCTTATCCATTCAGGCATGTTGTTCAGGTAGGGTTGACTCCATCCTGTCTCACCCCAGACTCCAACAAAGAGCACATGGCTTATGCCTGGCCAATAGGAGCATTTGACCCCTTGACCACGAACTGGTTCAAGGTTAGCACATGACCCAAGCCAGGCCAAAGTCTACATTTGGGACTTCTGTGGAAACCACTGAGAAAGAGAAGAGCTTTTCTTATTAGTTTGGAGCTGCCCAGAACCACAGTAAGAAGAAACATGATCTGAGAATGTAACCAACATAGAAGAAAGAAAAGAACAACATAGAAAGAGAGTCTGACTCTTAACGACATTACTGAATCCCTAAATTCAGCACTGCTGGAGCCAAACCTTCCCTGAAACTCCCAGTTACTTGCTCCAGTAAAATCTTTGTCTTTTATTTTTCATAAGTAAATTTGAATTGGGCTTTTCTCTTTTGCAAACACAAGTGTCCTGATCAATATACTAATTTTCCCACCTTTCCCAATCCCCCTCATCCTTGGACTTCCAGGACAGTGTAATGGGCAGCAAGGATCTGAACTCTAGCTCTTGTTCCACCATTTTCTTGAGCCACATCCTCTCTAAGCTCCAATGTCCTCATAAAAAGGGGATGGAGGCTGTATCTTTCCCATTTAGTAACATTAATATGGATCTTACCTTAAAGGGTTTTGAGATCATTAAGATAGGTCATTAATACAGAAGCTCTGGCACACTTTGGTAAGTATGTTAATGCTTTCAAAAATGAAATGCCATTATTTTCTTGGATTATCTCATTTCTCATTTTGGTTCTTTTATCCTGATTCTTCCATGTTGTTAAATACAAACACAGATCACTATTTAATGAATTGTGGTACCCAATCGTCTAGCCATTTTTATAAAAACTTAAAATCTTAATCTCAAAAAAATGACTGGCTATGTGGAAAAGTGCTAAGAGTGTGTGACTTAGTGGCTCAGATGTGTAGCAAAACAATCTTTAAATTCCAGCTCTGCACCCACCCCAGTTGTGTGGCTGTGGTCAAATCATTTAATCACTCTGGGCTTCAGTTTGCCAATATGTTCAGCAGAGATAAAATCACCCCAATTTTGAGTTGCTGTGAAATTAAAGCATATACACAGGGTCTGTCATACAGATGAAGCTCAATAAATGGGAAAGACAATATTGATCATTAATATTGCTAGTAAGAGTGCCAGAAGCAATGGGGTCAACTCTGAGAAGACAGGTGAGGCTGGAGGGATGCCACAGAAGTACCAAAGACCACTATGGCAGAACAGGTTGGGTGAGTATCAAAGACCTAGACTGGTGGGGTCCAGAGTTCTGGGGCCAGAGGGTCAAAAACAGCAGGACTATCTCTTTGTTCACAGCTTGTAAACTTTCCTACTCCTTAATAGGTTTTGAGGCCCTGCACTTCACTTTGAGCTCACCAAGCTCAGGATGTGTGTCTTGATTATTTTTGTCTTTCTGTCCTTTAAGAAGTGATTGGTAAATGCTCACTGTGATTTGAACATGATCATCTCTTATCCAAGAGGAAAGGCTGCCTTTACTTTTTGGTGTCCATTCCCAAGAAAAAGTAGGCCAGACAGAGCCCATAGCATGTACTTTTTCATGGAGGAGAGACTTTAAAGTTCTGTTTCATGTGGTTAACCCAAAATGTTCTCATCCATCTCCAGATGCCCTAGTGTCTCCAGAGTTGTGAAGGTCAGTGCTCTGAGATGTGTGATCAGACCAGTGCAGCATAGGAATCACTGTGGAGCTTGTTAGAAATGTATGTTCTCGGGCTCTTTACCAAACCTACTGAGTCAGAAACTCTGTTGGTCAGACCCAGGAATCTGTTTTAGTAAGAACTCCAGGGATTCTAATGCGCACTAAAGTTGGAGAAACACTGCTCCAGGTAGCACCTTAATGCAGCCGGCTATTCATATCCGTGGGTTCCACATCCGTGGATTCAAAAAACCACAGGTCAAAGATATTAGGAGGAAAAAAATGTGTCTGCCCTGAATAAGTACAACTTTTTTATTGTTGTTATTCCCTAAACAATACAATAAAAGAACTATTTACATTGCATTAGGTAATATAAGTAATCTAGAGATAAACCATATGGGAGAATATGCATAAGTTATATGCAAATGTTATGCCATTTTATGTCAGAGACTTGAGCATCTGCAGAGTTTGGTATCCATGAACGGTCCTGGAATCAATCCTTCACAGATACAGAGGGATGACTGTGTACATGTTTTTGAAGCCTGTAAGTAAAACTTCTAGCATTTCCATGTTCAGGGGCAAGTGGAAGCTACAGTTACATCCTTACTCAATCATGTAGCTCATGTTCATGCTTCTCATGGCAAATTATTTCAAAAATATTTGCTAAATACCTACTAAACAAAAAATATAAGATCTTGATCTCTGACCTTAAAAAGTTCTAGTTTCTGACCGGGCGCGGTGGCTCAAGCCTGTAATCCCAGCACTTTGGGAGGCCGAGACGGGCGGATCACGAGGTGAGGAGTTCGAGACCATCCTGGCTAACACGGTGAAACCCCGTCTCTACTAAAAAAAAAATACAAAAAGCTAGCCGGGCGAGGTGGCTGGTGCCTGTAGTCCCAGCTACTCGGGAGGCTGAGGCAGGAGAATGGCGTAAACCCGGGAGGCGGAGCTTGCAGTGAGCTGAGATCCGGTCACTGCATTCCAGCCCAGGCGACAGAGCGAGACTCCGTCTCAAAAAACAAACAAACAAACAAAAAGTTCTAGTTTCTTTTCTTAAGAGACCAAAGGGTCAGCTGCAGGTGGAGGCACCAATTTCCACGTATTAGTCATGACTCTGGGTTGCCTTTTGGGAGGTATGTGGAGTTAATATGAATCCTTAGTCTATATCAGACCCATTATTGATATAATAATAGACTGAGCATCCTTCTGCCTTGGTTTATAGTGGGCAAACCTACAGCTTTAAAGCACAGTAGGTTTAAACTCTTAAGAGCCAATGTATGATAAGCGACCTCAAAAAAGTAAGCCAGGTCTTTCTAGACCTACTCAGCCATGACCAGGTGATCTCAGCATCAGCACTAATCCAGGCATATTAGTCCTGGGCATTTAGAAAAGATTATATGTGATCATATGGATGTAAATGTGAGAAGAACAATGTAAGGTAACAGTATAAGGGATAGACATGGATGGTGTGTGTAAATCATTACGGCAAAAGAAACCAAAAAGAATAGTTAGGTAAGGTAATCAATCTTCTGATGTGTGTGACAACCACCTGGCACTTGGCCAGATTTTATAAGTAGTCCTCTGAAGTAGTGAATGTTTTTAGTAATTGATTTACACAATTTCCCCCATACCTATACACACTTGTAAAGAACCAATATTTAGTGCCAGATCCAGCATCTGAAGACTTAAAAATAGAGAATCCTGATTAGCTGTGTTTGCAAGACTTCCCCAACATAACAGATGTCAGGAGACGAGTATGACATCATGTTATAGATGATTTTTGTAACGTCATCACTTTGAAAAATTAAAATTAGGGTCAGCCTAGTGGAGATCTTTTATCTTTTCTTTTTATAGAAAATGAACAAACAAAATGTGATGATGAATATGTTAAGTAGAAATGCATCCAAAAGCAATTTGCCCTTCCAGACAGGCTCAGCAAAACACCAGCAGGAGCCACACAAACACTTGGGTACTGGAGGCAAAGGACAATAAAGGATCTTGGGAAGTGCCTCTGTCCTCCTTTCTGGGGCCTACAAAGAGAAGCCTAGTCCTTTCAAGCAGTTTCTCCAGATTTTACAACCTGGTTCTGCTGGTTAGGAGGAGAGAGGATCCTCAAGAAGAATCAGTGCATGCCAATGGCATTCCAGAAGAAATTCACCATCAAAACTCACTACTGCAGGTAATTTTTTTTTTCCCTAAGAGAGAACTTCTCCCTGGAGAGAGAGGAAAAATAGGCTTAATTTGTCCTTTTGCAAATCACATACTGGGTTCTGTACTGCAAACGTGCTTAATGAAAAAACAGATGCTCACAACTACCACATCGGGTTAAGTACTTAGGCACTGACATGGAAGCATGAAGGGCACCTGTGTATCCATTCCTAAACTTCTTTAGTCTATTTATTATCTGTGCAATGTAAAAAAACGTTTTTAATCAGGACTCCTAAGTTGCCAAATTCGCAAATAAAAATACAGGGCCCAGTTAAACTTGATTCTTCAATAAACAAGTAATTTTTCAATACGAGCATATCCCAAATATTGCATGAGACTTACTTACATATATATATATATATACACATATATATATATACACACACACATATATATACACACACACACACACACATATATATATATATACACCCACATATATATATTCATATACAGGTATGTATGTGTATGCATGTGTGTATATACACACATATATACACACACATACACGTACATACCTGTATATGAATAAATATATACACATATACATATGTATATGAATAACTTATATATATTTGCTGTTTATTTTAAATTCAAATTTAACTGGGCACTCTGAATTTTATCTGGCATCTTATCCCTGAACCTATCAATGGGAAATTTCTCTCTTGGAACTAAAGATTAGCCCAGGTGGAAGAGAATATAGGAATGTGGAAACTAAACGTTTTAATGTGTACAGGGTCCTGCAGATTGCACTATGCTTACTTTACAACTTTCCTGTGAGGTAAGACCAAAGTCCTTAATCCTCACTTTACAAGTGTAGACTCTGTGTTAAAGAGTTGCAAAATAAAAGAGCTGGGATTCAAATCAAGATCCTCTGACATTTTGTAGAGGACTCTGTCAATCACTACACTAAACAAATTTGAAAAAGGAAGAATTAAAGAGATTGGCTAGAAAGGGCTGCTTTAGCAAGTAGAAATACCTGGCGCAAGCGTGGACAATCTTTTCTATTTTCATGCCTAAGTAAGCAATCATCAGTCTGTGCTCTTCACAGGCTAAGAGTGGCCATTAAGAAATGAAAGCAGGCCCGGCGCGGTGGCTCAAGCCTGTAATCCCAGCACTTTGGGAGGCCGAGACGGGCGGATCACAAGGTCAGGAGATCGAGACCATCCTGGCTAACACAGTGAAACCCCGTCTCTACTAAAATACAAAAAACTAGCCGGGCGAGATGGCGGGCACCTGTAGTCCCAGCTACTCGGGAGGCTGAGGCAGGAGAATGGCCTGAACCCAGGATACGGAGCTTGCAGTGAGCTGAGATCCGGCCACTGCACTCCAGCCTGGGTGACAGAGCGAAACTCCATCTCAAAAAAAAAATAAAAAAATAAAATAAAATAAAAAAGAAATGAAAGCAAGTTTAGATTTCACCAGCATGTTGGGATTTGACATTTTTCATTTCAAGAAACCAAGGTCAGCTCAATCCTTTTAGCACTGGGACCCAGCTACCACCATGATTTAAGCAAACAACAACTCTAGTGAATTTAAGGGTTAGGAGTGGAGTAATTGCTCACAGCCTCTCTTGCTTTAATTTGGACTATCTTTATTTCTAAATCCATTAAGGAGAGCTTTGTTTCACTCTGCAAAACACTAGTAAGTTCTGTAATGAGATCGAATTTATCCTTGTGAATACTGTCAGAGAATTAAAAAATGAATATCAGAAATAAAATGTTAACCTTCTCAACATTAGCTGTCTTATTTTACATCTCCAAGGAAAGCTATAGCCTGAAGAATTCTTAGGTTAGAAAATTAGAGAAAACTAAACTGCATACTTCTTGTTTAAAAAAAAAAAAGACATATTGTGAGATTAATCTATCCCTGGTAAGACATTCCAAATTCAATTTTTTCTCTAATCTTCCTCAAAACCAAATGCTAAGCTATATTTACTATATCAAGAAATAACTGAGTTTCTAATATCCCAGAAACAAACTTATGTTTCTCATCTGTTTATTCATTTTTAGAAGCTGTGCAATGAGTAACAATTGCCTATGAAAACTGTCTGTGAAGAATATTGTCAGAAATTCCAAACTGCTCCAGAGTGGTGGCAAGAAAGTCCAGAGATTATTATTGGGTAATGACATCGGAAATAAAAAAGTATATAGTATTACAGTATTGAGCTATTAGAGTAAGGAATCAATTCAAGGAGACAAGCAAAATTTATATACTTTATTGATTTTAAATTTTACATGCTCTGCTATATGAGTAAATCTTTTGTAGTAATTCTAAAGCTTTGAAATATTGTAAATAACAGGGACTGTAGGGAGTTCAGGACAGCTATTTTGTCATACTGAGAGTATATAGCCTTTAATGCATATTACAAGAAATTGGAGTAATGAAATACCTTAAAGCTAACTTAAGTCAGGGTTGATGTGTTTTTGTTTGGTTTTGTTTTTTGTTTCCAAAAACAGAACACATATCAGGTAGTGAAGTAATTCCAGGTAGCATTCTACTTAAGGAAAAGTGTAATTAAATTGATCTTATTGTATTACATAAACCCAACATATCCTGCGTAAACTCAGAAACAGGTGGCTCTTTGTAAAATGTGGCTGGATGCGGCCAGGCGCAGTGGCTCACACCTGTAATCCTAGCACTTTCGGAGGCCGAGGCAGGTGGATCGCCTGAGGTCAGGAGTTTGAGACCAGCCTGGCCAACATGGCAAAACCTTGTCTCTACTAAAAATACAAAAATTAGCCAGGCGTGGTGGCAGGCACCTGTAATCCCAGCTATTCTGGAGGCTGAGGCAGGAGAATCACTTGAACCCGGGAGGCAAAGGTGCAGTGAGCCGAGATCACGCCACTTCACTCCAGCCTGGGCATAACAGTGAAAACTCCGTCTCGAAGAAAAAAAAAAAGGTAGCTTGATGCTAACCAACAGCAGTAAAGTTTTCTCACATAAAAACAAATGCACTGGAGGAAAACACTGAAACAATAGTTGACTCAGGATTCCATCCCTGAGAATTAGATTTGAAATAATCCTGTATGTTCAATGTTGAATCGAAAAACCTCAATGTTGGGCGGTGGGAGAGCCTGTTTCCAGATAGGCCTTTGAGTAAGCCAGTCAGGTTCCTGGAGCTTACCATTTGTATTAAAAAGATCAGTTTTGGTCATTTGTAACTTTCAATCATATATATAATATGCAAAATGACAGACACGAAGGAGGTGGGAGGCGTTTTACATTTTTATTGCAATGAGGCCTACTGACACTTAGGAAAACGTTTTGACACATTCAGGTGTGAGCAACAAATCTGTCCACTGATTCATAAACCACATGTTTACTTAAAGAAGCCTGGTCCAATAAATGAGGATCAAAATTTCAAGTGCTTAAGTCCATAAAATTCCCTAAAGTGAAATAGTGTCAGCAGAACACATTTTGACCTTCTTAAGATGAGTAAAGATTTTCAAATAAATGCATAGCCTGCTTATATTATTATTCTCATTTCTATACAATTTGTTTTTTTTTATATCTGTACCCTATTTTTTTTAATTCTGAGAAGCCATAAATCAACTTTTCAATATTTAAACTGTATGAGTATGCGAGTGCAGTACTCAAGTAACTAAGCCCTGACTACTTTTTGCAATTTTGACTTATATTTACCCAGAGCATGTCAGTATGCTTGTTTGGAAGCTCTATTCATTACAAAAGTTTAGTTATTTTTTCTTGTTGTGCCACTTCTCACACACACAAAGCTATATAAAATAATGATTCTACACATTTGCAAAGACCTAAAGGAAATGTTGCTGATCCTAAAACACATCACATTCAGATGAAAGAAAACCGGTTCTGTATTTATTAAAAAGAGACAAGTTTCATATTTCTTCAGGCTTCTAATGTGAGCTATTAAGAATGGAAATCAAAGTAACTTAACTATTAACACTTAAAAGTGAAGCAATGGATCACTACAGTTTCTTAAAATGGAAAACCTTCTCAAAACTGGATATTTCTAACCAACCTACCAGGTTCTTATGCTGGCCACCAGCATAGGCAACCTTTGTATGTTGGAGAAGGAGGGGGAGGAGGAATTCCTGTTAGGGGAGGGAAGTGAGCAGGAATGGTATAGGAGAAAAAGAAAAGAAAGAAATATAACTCAACAACCTTGAAAAGTTAATTTGGAACTTTTGTTAGGGACTTTGGACTTCATTAAACTCCATGTATCACTATAGCAGCATGATCTCAACAGTTTGAAAGGTATTTGTCATCAGCAAAAGAAAAACATTATTTTTAAAGGAGTAAAGAGATTGATGCATCACTATGGACTACTTAAGCCCCACGCAGTTTCAGTCTTTAGTATTAATCTAAACGTGATGGCTTTTACATACGGCGCATAATTAAACATTTTCTTTTCAGGGCTTTATAGAATCCCCATATGTTTTTAATGGCATCATCTGAATGTTTTTCTTAATAATTCTGGCAGCCTGCTCCCAAATCTTCAAGTTTGTTTTTTGTTCCTAATATCTTTTCTACAGAGGCTGCATTGTGCCAGAGATTGAATAAAGCTCTGAGGGCCTATGGTCAGAGAAGACACACACAGAGACACACACACTCACATTCTGCTTGCTCCTCTCTCTTTATTTGCAATCTGTACTGCTGTTGGCACTGGAAAAAGATATGTGAAAGAGAGAGAAAGCAAGGAAAAAACACAGGAGCCTAGGTCACAGCTTTACTCCACCACTGTGACACAGGCTGTCTCTCTTCTTTGGTCGGACTTTGCTAACTATGTCGTCTGTCTGTCTATGGAAGTTTGATGTGCATACTTAGGCGTGTGCATGCCAGTAGGATGGGTTGACTTTGGCGGCTGCAACAAATGGTTTCCCTGACACTCTCGGGGTGAACGTGCCGTGATTTGCTGACTCCATACCTACTGCCTCATGGGAACAGACTTCCTCCTTTCGAGCAGTGGTCTATTTTCTGAGCCAAACCCCTTCAGACATGACCCATAAAACGGAAATAATGAAATGTTCACCATTTGGCTTAGTCAGGCACATTTTGAGTTGTAAATCAGAATCACTTCCATTTCAGATGATATAAATGTAACCCAATGATCAAACATATATACAAGAGAGGACATCGGGATACAATAATAAGCTGAGACTCTAATATCCATGTCTACCCGGGATTACAGTGCCCATAGTCTCAAACATAGAACGTAAGAGCCTCTACTTAAAGAATGAGTAAATCAAAGAGAAGAATGTGCCTCATTGTTGTTCAAGTGTAGCTTGCATTTGCTTTATCCCAACATAAATTTAGATTCTGGAAATTGACAAAGACAATAAATAACTCACATTTGAATCATAAGTCTCCTTTAAATTGAGTGTTTGAACTCAGATCCAAGTTTCAAAGCATAATATTTTTTAAAAAAGAAGTATTTTCACACTCTTTCCATATTTGTCATCTTGAAATCTGATGACGTGAATGAATAAAATGGAAATAGTAACTGAAACAGCTTCCTTATGCTACTTTCTTCATTGAACCTCATTTATTTACAGATGGCCAAGTGGCTGTGAAGGCATTTGAAACTCTCCTATTATTAAAAAGTTAGATTTATCAAAACTTTCAAAGAACTGGTTTGCATTTCAGAATTCCACAGATGATGTGCCTTAAATAGAAACAACCACCCTGGAAAATCTTAAAACATATGCAGGCAAACAAGAGCAGAAACAAGTTATCCAGGAAGGGGAATTCTATGGCTTTCTCTGGTACCTCTAACATTCGTTGTTGGAACTTGGCTAAAACAACAAATAATCTTTAAGAGCATCTCTTAAATAAACAAAAATACTTTTTAAAAATCCAAATCTCACTTTTTTCCCATTTGAATTGCTGTAGGAGAATTTATAATGTGGAAAACATGATTTTTAAAAAAGGGAGGTTCTAGAAATAAAGTGATTGAACAAAAATTAAAAATAAGGCCTTTAAAAAAATCAGTTAACATTCCCTGAATCCAGACACCACTTCAGCTGCTGGGTCTCCTAGCACTAGTCAAAGGAAGGAGCTGCCAGAGAATCAAAGCCACAAGGTCTAATAAGCTCACAGTCCACCAGAGACTATCACACCAGAACTCCTACCAGGCCCCCACACAGCTGTGCAACCTTGGTTAAAACCCGGAAATACATTTCTTGAAAGGTTTTGAGTCATGAAAACCAGCAGGACAATAATAGTTTTGATCTTCTATCAACAATTTGATTGAGAGACCTTCCCCTATTCTTCCAGAGCAAACTGCATCCATGAAAATAGCTTGATGGTATCTCCACATTTGAAACAACTCTCCTGTTCAGCTCACTAACAATTGCCAAGGCTTCCCATATCCAGATCCTGTAGCATTTACCACCACAAGCCCAATACAAAGAAGCTGAAGTAACAGCCAGTATGACATCCCCACTCCCCAGCATTTCAAAATTGGTTAGTAAGGATGAGATCCTCTTGTAGGTCTGAGAACAATTCCAAATCAGAGCAATGAAGAATTTGAAAAGTCCTAAGCCAGGTGCTAGCTGGGCCTGATTTTCATGATTTTTTGTTTGTTTGTTTTAGTAACTGAGTGCTAACCTCACCCCTTAGAGGAGAGAAAGACCCAACCTCATGTCCCGAAACAAGTAAATAGATGCCTGCTTTGTACTGGTCCAGCACCCAAGTTCCTCTAGGACTGGGCCTGCCTTCTCTTCATCTTCTTACATGCAACCATTTGGGGGATATTGCCCCATGTCAGGTGCTGTGTTGGGCACTGGAGAGAAGAATTAGAATAAATAGGACAGAGTCTCTGCTCTCAAATAACTCAAAGTAGAAAAAAGGACATACATATTTTAAGTACAGTACAATATGATAAAGGTTATAGCGGAGGCAGAAACAAATTGGTATGAAGAACAAATATGGGGATTGCTAACTCTGCTGGGGAAGAACCTAGAAAATTTCACAAAAGAGGTGACATCCAAGGTAGCACTTAAGGATATTCAAGTGGTAGAAAAAGCAGAGGGTACAGAAAGTTAGAAAGGTAAGGAGAGCTTTCTAAGAAGGGAGCACAGCACATAAGGCTGACCAGAGGTTCCCAGTTGATGTTTACATGAATCACTTGGGGGTACTTCTTAAATTGCAAATTCCTGGGCGTTACTCACAGATTCTATTTCTGTTGGTCTAACTCAAGGACCTGGAGTGTGTATCTTTACAAGTAGGTAGATCTCAGGTTACACTTTAAAAGGCAATTGGCCAGGGTCATGAAAA
Source organism: Colobus angolensis palliatus (assembly GCF_000951035.1). NCBI lineage: Eukaryota > Metazoa > Chordata > Mammalia > Primates > Cercopithecidae > Colobus > Colobus angolensis. The sequence goes on along the minus strand of NW_012116143.1, from coordinate 2,113,977 downwards.
ATGCATTATGTGTTTGAGGGATGCAAAGCATTTAGTATAAATGGAGCATAGATTTGAGGGGTGAGAGGTGAACTGACAGAGCTGGTCAATCAGGTCCAAGAGGAATTATGGAGTCTCCCAGCCACCTATGAAGCCCTAAAAATGAGATTCCAGGAAGCTTCAGGAACCAAGAGCCACCCTCAGACCTGCACCAGGGCTTGGATCTAGTTTCTATAGCTGCAACCACTTGGGTGTCTGCCACACTTGGGTGTCAGCAGGGTAGAGGCCGAGAGGAGGAGCATAGACAGCCTAATGTTTCAATCCCAGTTCTGCCACTTACTGACTATAGTCTTGGCAATTTATTAACCATCTTGGGCCTCAGTTCTTCCTCTGTGATGAGAAAAATAATTCCAAAATGCCAAGGTCAGTCTAAAGGTTAAATGGTATAATGTCCATGTAATACCTATCTCAGTACTTTACTCATAGTGATATTTTTAGTAGTAAAAGCTATTTATTGAAAATTCAGATAAGCACACACACACAAAAAAGATGGATTTCAAATAGAGGGAGTCATGTTTTGCCTGCATGACAAAGATGTAGAATTTCCCCATGACAGAGCCTCTCCTGCAGGTTACCATACCTAAATGTCGCCTAGCTGTCAGCACTTCAGATACACAGACCCTTTGCCTATTTTCTAATGTGGGTCCTATCCCTGGTCAGCAGCCTTTGTCGAGTTCAGTCTTCCCTGGTCTGACATACCTTCCCACCATCATCACCTGCAAACCTGATGTCTCTTCACCAGTTCTATATTTCCTGATCACACATAATACCAAACTTATCTCAGTACCATTATGACTTATAAGGGTTGGCACTGTGCCTGAATACAATTATTTATCTGCCAAAGACACACTTAACTGACTGTTTCACAAGGCTCCTTCCTGATCTCTCTAGCATAAACAAACCAAAGCAGAGGAAGAGAAGCCCTAATACTGAGGATGGTGAATAACTTTATTTTGAATCCTTGTCTCCTCTTTATATTAACAGTAACAAAACTCTAAATTTAAAGGATACTCTGGAGTTTCAAGATGTCTTTTTCCACTCTCTCTCATATGACCCTCTCCATAACCTCATCAGAGAGGCAAGACATTTGTCCCCATTTTACACATGGGAAAATACTGAACCTCAGAGGAATTAAATGACTTAGTCACATGGCCATCAAACTACAAAGACCTGAACCCAGGCCTCCTAACTCCTGGTACAAGTGGCCTCCAATATTCTACATCTGCCACCTCTCATTTTCTACTAAAATTGACCTTCAGCAGGAGAGTTAATGAATACTCATGGATCCAAACCCTTCCACATAAATGGTTACAAGTCTTGAATCACACGAAAATAAAACCTGTATAGCAGTAAAGCCTAAAAAATAGCTTTATTAATCTACTTCTGAAGAAGGGATTAATTCTAAAGACATTACTGAACCAACTGGATTCCCTTTTGTACCAATTGGGAGCATATTTGGAGCCACAGCTGGTCATCATGGTACAGGAGAAATACCAAGTTTTAGATCAAAAGGATCTGGGTTCACAATCCTGACTTACCCACTCCAGTGCATGCATCATCTTGGACAAGTTCCTAAAGTTTTGAGTCCAATTTTTTAATCCTTAAAATGGTTTGATCACTTCTAAACTCAAGTGTCATTGTAAAACAATAAACATCACAAGCCTGGCTTGAAATCACATAGAGGCCCTTAGCAATTGTTTAACCCACTTACCCTAGACCAGTGTTACCAAACTTTAACATGCATGAGAGCTTGTTAAAACAGTTTGCTGGGCTGCCCCATGCTCGGAGTTTCTGATTCAGTGTGTCTGGGTGGAACCTGAGAATCTGCACTTCTAACAAGTTCCCTTGAGTAAGGCTGATGTTGCTGCTGGCCCAGGGATCACGCTTTGAGAACCACCACTCTCAAGCCAGACAAAGGTGCCATGAAGACATTGAAATAGAAACCACTGGCTAGAAATCTCTACCCTAGAATGTTGATGCTGGGTGTCAATTGCTAATAAGCAACAACAGCTAGGAAAACAGAAGAGCAAAGACCCATAATCCTGACTCCTTTGTGGACTTATCAGGGTCAGAGGATTCCATGCTAGGTGAGCACTTTGTCTAAGATCCCTTATAATTAAGACGTTCAAAATTTCCGACTGAAGGACCTCCCAACTCCACTTCTGGGAACTATGCTGCCTTATAAATAGCCTCTGAAAATCCCTGGGAGCACCTAGAGCAGTGCTGCTGTGAAATCCAGCATAAATCTAATTGAAGCTGCTTAATCGAACACCAAGTTGCCCTCAGTGTGATTTTTACATTGCTGGCTCCTCAGTCGCTTCCCCACCCGGCCCTACCCCACATGCACACACAAATTTACTGAATCTGAGAGTCCTTCAGGAGTGCAATTAGGACAGTCATTTAAGAGATGCACCAGCAATACCTCATTTTTACACATAGACATTTTTCTCAAAGAGAATCATGGATTTTGCTTCTGGAAGGGAATAACAACAACAAAACCCCAGAAAATACGTTAACCCTATTTTATGAAGGTGGTATAGACAGTATATCCTCTTTTGTTTCTAGATGTGAAGAATACATAAAAATGTGATGAACAGGCACTGGCATATATATCGCCCTATTCTTGTGAAGAAATTTGTAATATATCTCTATTCTGCCGCAGCCGATGCCACTGAGTCATCAATTTCCACTGTATTATCCAATGTTCCACTTGGTTGGAATATTAAGCAGCCATCAGATTTTGAACTTCACATTTCCTCACATTTGGCCCTTCACTGATCAAGCTTTGTTTCTCTGTGATTATAGATATATATCAGACCCCAGAATCAACTTTCTTTGTTTTATCAAGACCTGGTGTGTAGTGATTCTGATTTATCATTTTTACAACAGTCTCTTCCCTGCGGGCTCCAGGTCGTGATGGTGGCATTGCCACGATTTATGGTGGGGATTGTTGACGGAAAATGTATGCTCTTTTTGATTTTCCTTCTTTCCAACACCTGGTTCTTATTTTCCCAACTCTAGCTTCTGCCATTTTAAGCATTATTTACCATTCGCTGAAATGCATGGGTCTATTTGGAGGGGGATGTGTAAGGTAAAGGATGAATTTTCACTGTTGGCTACGATTTTTTCCTCTTATCAACAACCTGGTGCTGATTTTTTTTTTTTTTTTTTTTTTTTTTTTTTTTTTTTTTTTTTTACGTTTCCTTATGTCATTAGGGGCCTGGAGTTCATATTCATTTCTCACTTGTTTCTCCTTATCTGACACGACGTATTAGTTCTCTCAGAAGGAAAAAGAAAATGCAGGCTGGGTTAAGTTCCTCACAGAGGTTTTTGAATTCTGTCTGTGATTCACGCTGTAGGTGGTCACCTCCCTTTCCAACCTGGATAGGTTATTTATTACTTAGTGAAGCCTCCTCTCTCTCCAAGTCCCAGAGCAAGACTAATTTTCTTTAGAGTCTAAGAAGTTATTTCAGAATAACTTGGCAAAAGGTAGAGTTTTTAAAGCGTGATAGTAACCCATTGTATTTACCAATATTGAAGAAAACTGTAAAAGGTGGGGATGAAATAAATAAAATTGCTCACACCTGAGACATATTTGATTTTTGAAGACTAACATTTAGGTTTCCCTACCAATGCAAATCAAAAACCAATCAAAGCTGTTTTCCTACCAGAGATACCTAGAGTGCTTCCACTGTTTTTTCGCCTCCTCTCCACACCCAGGAGATGCACTGTGAATTTCTTATAAAAATTGACTTGTATTTCCTCTTTTTACCAAGGTTTCTTTTGTTAATCCGGATACTTTTCCAAGAGGCCACGTAGTTTGGGGTAGAATTCAAATAGGAAAAATACTTAACATCCCCTCCATCTGTCCTTCTACTCATTCCTAAAAATAGAAGTCAACTTTTCAGACTAAGATTTTTAAATAAAAAAAAATTGGGAAATTGGTCAATGACATATGCTCTGGTAGAGATAGCTAATAACAACGCCCCTGGATAAAGCACCCAGACATACTGATTTTCCCAGGACAGTGCCTGTTTACGCTTAATATCCCAGTGTAATTAGTAGTAGTGGCATCTTTCACTCTCATAAGTGTGTCATTTTGGATGAAAACTATGTGGTCATACTCTCCTGTATCCACTCCCCCCATTCTTCCTTTTAACAAAACCCTACTGACTTTTGACAGGACACTTGGCTACCCATTTAGAAACTGCATTTCCAGTTTTTCCTGCAGTCTGGTATGGCCAATTATTTGCATAATGAGCAAACACATAGTGCTTACTATTTGCCAACCACTGTCTTAGGTCCTCTACCAATTAACACACGCAATCCTCATCCCATGAGCAAGGTGCTATTCTCACCATCCCTATTTTGCAGATGAGGAAACTGAGGAACAAAAAAGGTTAAACTACTTTTACAAGTGGGATGTGCTGGGATGAGCTGGGATGTGAACCCCAGTGGTCTGATTCTAGAGTCTGTGCTCTGAACCTGTTCCCTCGGAGTGTGACCAAGTTCCAGCTGTGAGAGAAAGTTGCATGGGCAACCTCTCCATTTAGTCCTGAAAGGGAAATGTCATTGTCATCAGTTCTTTCCTTTCTCTTTCACTCAAGCAGGAACAGGGACTTGGTGCTGGTGAACACAGAAACAACTCTCCAGGAGCTGGAGGAGCCACAGATAAAGGGATCTGAATCCTGGGCCAACTTTCCCTCAACTGCCTGCCTCCCTCTATCTGAGCTGTTACCAGCCTGTACCTTAACTAATATGCATACACATCCCCACCTCACCAAGTCCCATTTGATGCAAAAGCCTAGACACCCATTGGAGCTAGGCAATGGGAAGATATATGTGAATATTCTATTCCAGTATCAAAATCAATCCTTTTGACCAGAAACAGACATTCCATCCCATTGGCCCCAAGACTCCTATTCATTCTAATAGCTGCTCCCATACCATTTTTGAGGGATATTTCACCCTAGTTCTATATTTAATTCTAGATACAAAGAAAAATTCCATGAAAGGCAAACATGAAAGAAAATGTAGCTAGAGATATGCAGCCTCAGCCCTCACTTTCAAATGTCTAGGTGCCACCTGGGCCTCTTCCCCATCCTAAAGTCATTCCAAAGCAAAGCACTCAGCACAAAGGCCTTCCTCTACCACTGTATAAAATAGAACCCTCTACCCTAGCCCTGTGGCATCCCCTTTTCTCTCTCCCCTCCTTCATTTTTCTCAGCAGCACTAATCACCACCTGATACATGTTAACTTCTTTCTTTATTTATAGCCTATCCCAGCTGGATTATAATCTCTTTGGAGTAGGAACTGTGTCTGCTTTGGTCACTGCTTTATACCCAGCTCCTAACCAAGCCTGATATGTCATAAGTGCCCAATAAATATTGATTAAGCAAATGAATGGAGAATAAACAGACTTTCAACAGCTCTAACTATCTGACTTTTGGGTTACTAAACCCCTCTGGGTCCCATGATAATAGTGTCTAATAGGGTTGATGTGAGAAATAAAAGAGATAATATATGTCAAATATAGAAACTACCTTCCAGTACATGGTAAAGGCCCAATATCATGTTAAGAATAACAACTACGGTTGAGATCTGAGAATGGACAGACTGCTTGCATAAGTGGGTCCCTGACCCCTGAGTAACCTAACTGGGAGACATCCCCCACTAGGTGCAGACCGACACCTCACACCTCACACGGCAGGGTACACCCCTGAGATGAAGCTTGCAGAGCAAGAATCAGACAGCAGCACGTGCTGTTCAGCAACATTTTATCCTCTGCAGCCTCTGCTGCGGATACCCAGGCAAACAGGGTCTGGAGTGGACCTCAAGCAATCTCCAACAGAACTACAGCTGAGGGTCCTGACTGTTAGAAGGAAAACTAACAAACAGAAAGGACATCCACAACAAAACCCCACCAGTACATCACCAGCATCAAAGACCAAAGGCAGATAAAACCATAAAGATGGGGAAAAAGCAGGGCAGAAAAGCTGGAAATTCAAAAAATAAGAGCACATCTCCCCCTCCAAAGGAACGCAGCTCATCGCCAGCAATGGATCAAAGCTGGACAGATAATGACTTTGATGAGTTGAGAGGAGAAGGCTTCAGTGGATCAAACTTCTCAGAGCTAAAAGAGGAACTACGTACCCAGCGCAAAGAAACTAAAAGTCTTGAAAAAAGAATGGAAGAATGGATAACTAGAATAATCAATGCAGAGAAGGCCATAAATGAACTGACAGAGATAAAAACCATGACACAAGAAATACGTGACAAGTGCACAAGCTTCACTAACTGACTCGATCAACTGGAAGAAAGAGTATCAATGATGGAAGATCAAATGAATGAAATGAAGTGAGAAGAGAAGTCTAGAGAAAGAAAAGGAAAAAGAAATGAACAAAGCCTCCAAGAAATATGGGATTATGTGAAAAGACCAAATCTACGTCTGATTGGTGTGCCTGAAAATGAGGGGGAAAATGGAACCAAGTTGGAAAACACTCTTCGGGATATCATCCAGGAGAACTTCCCCAAACTATTAAGGCAGGCCAACATTCAAATTCAGGAAATACAAAGAACGCCACAAAGATACTCCTTGAGAACAGCAACTCCAAGACACATAATTGTCAGATTCACCAAAGTTGAAATGAAGGAAAAAATCTTAAGGGCAGCCAGAGAGAAAGGTCGGGTTACCCACAAAG
>NW_012116143.1:2106352-2106747 GCF_000951035.1 Colobus angolensis palliatus | reverse complement strand
CAGATTCATAAAGCAAGTCCTTAGAGACTTACAAAGGGAGAACAAAAAAAAGCAGGGGTTGCAATCCTAGTCTCTGATAAAACATCAAAGATCAAAAGAGACAAAGAAGGACATTACATAATGGTAAAGGGCTCAATTCAACAGGAAGAGCTAACTATCCTAAATATATATGCGCCCAACACAGGAGCACCCAGATTCATAAAGCAAGTCCTTAGAGACGTAAAAAGAGACTTAGACTCCATACAATAATAATGGGAGACTTCAACACCCCACTGGAAACATTAGACAGATCAATGAGATAGAAAGTTAACAAGGATATCCAGGAATTGAACTCATCTCTGCACCAAGCGGACCTAATAAACATCTACGGAACTCTCCACCCCATATCAACAGAA
>NW_012116143.1:2076069-2103270 GCF_000951035.1 Colobus angolensis palliatus | reverse complement strand
TTCATGTCCTTTGTAGGGACATGGATGCAGCTGGAAACCATCATTCTCAGCAAACTATCGCAAGAACAGAAAACCAAACACCACATGTTCTCACTTATAGGTGGGAATTGAACAATGAGATTACTTGGACTCTGGAAGGGGAACATCACACACCGGGGCCTATTATTGGGAGGAGGGAGCAGAGAGGGATGGCATTGGGAGTTATACCTGATGTAAATGACGAGTTGATGGGTGCTGATGAGTTCATGGGTGCAGCACACCAACATGGCACAAGTATACATATATAACAAACCTGCACGTTGTGCACATGTACGCTAGAACTTAAAGTATAATAAAAAAAAATAAAGAAATAAAGAAATGTTAAACAGTATAAAAATAAAAGCCTCTGCTTATTGAAAAAAAAAAAAAGAATAACAACTAATACAGTGCTCAGACAACTAATACAGACATAGCACAGTTCAGACTGTGCTATGCACTGCTGTTTCATTTAATAACAGCCCATGTGTTTAGAACCACCCACCCTCTGGTACCATAACAGGAGTCCCGGTTTAGCCACCATTGAACCTTGTTCTGTCCCTTGCCTTGTTCTATCCTCTTTCTGGAATTTCCTGAGAAAAAAACAGACAGCAATTTCCAGAGGTAGGACAAACCTCAACCCTCTTTAGTGAAACCCAGATCAGGAGTTGCTAGAACTGGTCTTGCCTTTGATAAACACAGCAAAATAGTATTTATTTTAGGATTAGGACCATATCTGGTTTAAAAGTTACTGGGTTTGGAGCTGTTTGTTAAATGTCTCTCTTTTTTTTTTTTTTTTTTGTATTCCTTTAAGATCAGCATTGGCATCTTCCCACTAATAACCTGAGGTATAGTCAACTTATTCCTTCTTTCTGGACTTTAATTCAGCAGACCCTGAGTAGTACAAGCAAACCCTGAGACTGAACCCTATAATCTGGAACAGATGTCTGACACCTAGCTAGGTCATAAGACCTCTTTCCAAAATAAATAAATAAATAAATGAGTGGAGCTAGAGTTCTGAGGATAGCAGATGTTTAAAAAAAAAGTAGCAGGACAATTTCCAAAGGGGAAAATCCACACTCAAGCTCTGTGATATCTAACTGGTCACTTGCAACTGATAGGGTCTCCTTGCCCATCCTCATGCTTCTAGACCTCAGCTCCTTTTAATTTTAACACTTACCAAACTAGAAATGATCTGAAAAAAAAAAAAATAGAAATGATCTGGAGGATGGCAACTAAATAAATAGTAGCAGCAGCCACAAATGTGACTGACTGCATTATACAGGAACTATATGCCTGTAATTGATTTTTCTAACATTATTTTTCAATCTCACAATCCTAAAAGTAAGCTACTATTATTTTTGTTATTTCTTATTCCCATTTTATAGAAAGGGAAACTGCACCTCTGAGAAGTTGTTGCTAGCACCCAAGGCCTCACAACTACTGAGGGGCAAAATGAAGTTTCTAATCCAGATCTTTGTAATTCCCATGCCTACACCCTCTCCACTGGATCTTCCAGCGTTTAGCCCCTTATAATCCGTATGGGCAGGACATTTCACACATATATTTCTGGACACTTCAATACTAAACTATGAAAGAATTCTTCAAAGTTTGCCCAACAAGAATTATTTCCCCATGGGACAACCTCTGGAATGACTGTATGATTCCATTACTCATCCCAAAAATGTACCTGCAGTTATAGTTTCATTCTGTGGAATGCTGGGGAACCCTGCTTGTATCTCCAGCATAGCCATTAGTACTAGAAATGTCTTACTAGTAAGCCCCTCTTTGTATTTTATCATGTATTGGGTAGTTATTTCAGAATGGGTCAAAAGCAAACAACTTTACTTTATTTCCCTGAACCTCAATGTACACATCCTCTGATTATACCCCATCATAGACAAATGAAATCAGGGACATAAAAGTAGATTCAGTCTGAAACTCCCTAATCTCATAAGTAGTTTTTGTCGAGAAAAGTTTTTGTTAGTGAGGTTCCCCCTCAAAACCTGCCAATGTTATAATTGACAGGCTAAAGTTAGTCTATTCCAGGTCTGGACAATTTTAACCTTCATCCCCTTAGCCCTGGTTTAATATACAGTGCTGGAAAACAGACCAAAAAGTGAGTATCTTAGATATATTGATATAGTACATGCAGCAGAACATTAAAAAACAAACAAACAAAAAAATTTACCCAAGGAATTCAAATCCTATCACAAATGCCTTTTTCTTTTACTTTAAAAACAAAATTAAAAAAATAAAACTTGAGTAAAAAGGTGGCCAGGCTTGGCTGGCAGGGATGATAATACTGGGATTTAACAACATGGTTGCTCACAACCTATAAACCTATTTCTATTCGTTTTATAATTCTAGAACAATTGCCCCCAAACTGTATACAAGTATAACCTGTTGAAGGCTCTGACTTCACGTTTGCATTATCTGAGGGAATTTTTTTAAAAAAATAATGATACCTGGGGTCCCACCCTTAGAAATTCTGACATAATTTGTCTGAGATGGGGTCTAGGCATCAGTGCTGGTTAAAAGCACCCCAGTGGATTATAATGTGCAGCCAGTGTTGGAAGCCATTATTCTAGGCAACTCTCTACTGAGATTCAGTAACTCCTCTGTCCCCATCACATAGCTGTAACTTGCCTCCAGTCAAATAAAACTTCAGATAAAATCTCTTACTGCCAAATTTCTTTCTCATTTATTCTAACTGGTGTGTTCAATTTTTGCCTAATTATTCACCTATTTTCTTCTGACTGGGCCCAAGGTATACTTTTTTTGTGACAACCCAAAATTCTCTCCACACTGTGACAACACTAATTCATTGGCCTAATATCACACCTGCTTTTATTGTTCATAAATGGCAGGTTAGAGAGACATAGATTCACTTCTGATTTGATGACTAAGTTAAAGCAAGTGACTACAAATTCCCTATCCTCAGTTTGCAAAACAGACAGGCTGTAATATTTAATATTTTTGAAATCTCAAAAAACTATAGTACAACACAACCTGAATTCAAATCACAATCTGCTGTCAACTGACTGTGTAACATTTAGCAAATCATGATCCCTCTCACAGCCTATGCTGACTCAGCTACAAAGCAATGGATTTCTTCCTCCCAGAGTAGTTGTTGAGGCTAGGATTCTCTTGTACTGTTGAAGAAGTTCTGCATCTAAAGTCAGGAGTAAGTAACTACTGATGTGTGCAGTGACATTAATCAGTTGGTGGTGCTTGAAACTCTATTCTCTTGCCACCCACCAAAAGAGCCCCCATTCAGATTTTAGCCAAAGCAAGAGAATAGAGTTCTTACATTTCAAAATCAGGGAAAAGTACCTTCACTCCTCCTTTGAAAGTCTTATAAATGTGCTTATAACACAGAGAAGACTCAAGTCCAGTAAATTAGACATTTATTTCAGAATTTGCATTTTCACTGAAAGAAATATTTTATAGATTCAAAAACATAGATATGGAGAGCACCTGCAACAACCACTTCATTTATTCTTCTATATACGTATGAAACTACACTATCCAGGAAAGAAATATAGAATAGCTCGTTGTTCTTTAAATATATTAGCAGATGGGTTTTAACAATCTCACTTAATCCAAGGCTTCCATGGTGGATTTATTGAGTAATCTTCACTCAAATCAACCCGAATTCTGATTGTGCTAGTTTCCTCTCAGAGGCCTATGATTCATTTGCCTGTGTATCCTCAAAAGATTTTTTTAATACTAAGTAGCCCTGATTCCTTTAGGCCTTCCCCGTAGGACCTCAACTTCTAAAATTTCTTTTGAACCTCCACCAGGCTCCACAATTTCCTACCTCTACCTTATGATTTAGAGTCTCTTCTGAGCTCCAGGACAACGGCCTCTAAGACATCTCCTGAACATCAAACTCAACATGTCCCTGCCACACTGTCCTTTTCCAGTGTCTGTCTATGTTCATAAATGTCACCACCACCCACTTATCTCCACAGTCAGATGTTCACCAAGAACTTTGTACCCTAAATATATTGTGAATTCTTCCACTTCTCTCCATTTCCACTATCCCCAGTGCAAAGACTATTCTCTTTGGATACTGTAACAGCTCCCAGTTGATCCCTTCAAGGTCCATGCTCTGCACAGCCCCCAGAGTAATCTTTTAAAAACATATATCAGACCACACTACTTTCCTATATAAAACCCATCAGTGACTCCTCAGGGCTTTCAGAATAAAGATCCATGTACTTAACAGGGCCTTCAAGATCTTGTATAACAAAACCCTCTACCCTCTACAGTCAAATTGATAATCACAAGTATGCAACTATAGCTACATAAGTGCTACGAAGAAAAATGAAGAGCTACAAGAGTGTAAAAAGAAGGACTCCGAAACTGCCTTCCTATTTTCCTCTGGTGGAGCTCTTTTTGCTTCATGGTGGAATCCTCCTCTGCTTTTCCCATAAATGTCTGCATGCCAGGCTTCCGTCCTTATCACACTGCTATTCTCATGTACGCTCTCTCTTCCTGTGCCAAGGACTCCCACATCTGAATCTTCGGGCCTCATTTTGCAGCTGCCTCTTAAATATCTCCCAGATGTTCCGTAGGCACATAAAAGGTGCATTCCCAACCAGATTAAATGTCTTTCTCCAATTCCTCTTCTGCTATTACCTCTCACCATTCACCTGAACTAGAAAATAAACACCCCTGAGATTTTTCTCTCGCTTTCTGTCACTCCCACAATGAAGCAGGAGTTCTGGCATTCTGCCTTCTAAACATCTTGTAACTTGACATGTTCTCCATGCCCAATGCCACTACATTTGTTCAGACATGCATTATCTCTCCCCTGCATTAGGGCTGCAGCCTCTTCCCTGGATTTTTTGCCTCAAATCTCCCCTAACTTTGATCATTTGCTTTGCTGCCACCATGTTCAATGTGTCCATGGCATGGCCCTGCTTAAAAGCCTCTAGTGCCTTTAAAATAAAGCCCACATTCATTAACTTCATAATCAGATCCTGCCTACCTCTCCTCCTCTTTTTTTTTTTTTCATTCATTCTTTTCACAAGTATTCACTGATCACCTACTATGGAGATGGAGCAGAAAACATTGCTACATTTTTATTAAGCGCATCCCCAGGCGCTGCAATATACCCACACAGTTGGCCTCCAGTAACGAAATCTCATCATTTTCTGCACATCTCATGTTCTTTCAGGCTTTCATGTAATACCTCCATGGGCTGCAAGACTTTTCCTTCCTCTCAAACATATTTATACTCCCTGTGAAGACTCAACACTCAAATTTAACCTCCATTAAGCCTTGCAAGAGTTCCCCAGGCAGAATTAGGCACACTCCCTTCTTGGCACATCAAACCACTTTGAACACATCTCTTCCACACATCTGTCTCCATCACTAAACTGGGAACCTTCAAGAGCTGGGTACCATCTTCTTCCAGTGCATATCCTCAATAAATGTTACTGACCATATGAATTTAAAAATGAATGAACCAATCCATTCTATTTCATCTCTGAGAGCAGCAGTCCACAAACTGTAATGTGCATTAGAATTAGCTGGGAGTCTTATTAAAATGCAAACTCTGATTTGGGGTGAGACCTGAGAATCTGCATTTCTAACAAACTCCCTGGGGATATTGATGTGTGAGCCCTAGGACTATACTGTGAGAAGCAAGGCTTTAGAACTTGATCATAAAACACATGAAGAGAGGTTAGTTGAGAACTGTTCTTGTGGAAATTAAACAAAAAAAAATTCAGTTTCACATCTTTTCTATCAAATATGCATGACATCTTGACAACAACCAACTTCCTGAAGTGTTAGAGAGAAACAATCATTGCTGCAAGCCTTCCCCAGTTGGAAAACCCACCTTAGCTCTCTAGATCTCTCGGAAGCCCTGACTGAAGCTGATTCACTGGCCTTGCTTGTTGCAGAAGCCTGATGCCAGCATTTGTCTCCAACTCCGCGCATGCCTTGAATGTGCTCCCTTGTCATCTCCAGCATGGATGCAGGAGCCCAAAATTCCCTGCCAAGAGTTTGTGGCCCAGGACAACTCAGTTCTTTTTCCACCCTCCCTGTTCTAAGGCAACAGCCCTCGTTGCCATTTTGGACCCCCCCCTTTCAAGCCATCTTACCACACTGAGAGAGGCCTTGGCACTGGCTCTGCTGCGTTGGCCTGGCCAGCACACCTCTTATCAGCCCAGCATCCTCTGTGCTCTGACAGCAGCCTGCAAGGACTCACAGAACTGCCCGAAAGGTGATCCCAGTTTTAGTTAAAACTTTTCCCACCCTCAGAATTCTGAGATGCTACTGGGGATTTACAAGTTGTTTTAAGGCTTTTTTAAAGACAAACCCATGGTATTTACATAGATATATGGGTCTGTGTAAAGTACTGTGCGGTTCTTTATAAAAGGTGCAGTATAAATGTTCTTGTATTACTAGAAGGATTATATAAAAGATGTTAAAACATATTTCGACTAAGCAGTGGTATAGATGGCCACAGAATATAATGTATCCATTGTAAAGAAATCCCCACCAGAGACCTCTGAAATCTTACATTGATTGAGCTGTGCTGGACGTAAAACGCATTGAAAGTTTTCCAAGTGGTAAAATATTAAATATACTCTTTTTTAAAATATTTACCAGTTAAACACTAAAGTACTATAACTGGTTGATCTTTCACAGCAGTTTTTGTTCTACTTTTCTAAAAGCAGCCAAAAAGGGATTGTTTTCTTTTAATGTTTTGTTTTGTCTTCTAGAAAAAAAAAAAAAGGACAGACTTATTTTGAGCAATACGACTCCCCCCTCCGCCTGTGCAACAACATCATAATGGCAGAATAATCACTGTAAACAATGCCCTGGGGATTTAGTTGGCTACAGCAGGGGACTCTAGGAGCCAATTTCAGTGCTTTTCTTAACTACATCATTGCATTTTTGTCTGCAAGTGGATAAGAAGAGTCTCCTTTTAGAGCAGGTTGATGGAAAGTGCTAATTGTTGACACATTAGCTAATTGTTATGATTAACCCCTGACTTCTTTTTTATTCTGGAAGTCAAGATCTCAACTGTGAAGTATGAAGATGCTTTATGGTAACAATGTTATGAAAACATTCAAACAATGAGAGGCTAATCTTCAGAAGCATTCAATCCGGTGGCAACTAAACAGCCGTGCCTTTAAAGAACAGACATCCAGCAGGAAAAAAAAAATCCTAACTGCTGCGTCCACCCAATATTTCAGACATAAGTATTCTGGGGTTATCATTAATGATCTGTTTTTGCAAATCTACTATGTCTTTGGAAAGTTGAAGCAACTCCAAACCAAATAAACCAGACGCAAGCCATAATGGTCCACTGACAATTGAGGCAGCTTGGAATCTGTGATAATATGAACTTGTAAAGTGCCTCACTTAGATGTTTCTGTATTTTCCGAAAGTCAACATGGGATATTTGAAATTGGGATCATTCTCAACCATAGTTCAACTTGAGAAAACAACTAGTTATGAATACCAAAACATGCATTATTTTTTAATATTTAGAGAAAAGGAAAAAGAGGAAATCAAGTAGAGAGAGAAAATATCAGGAAACCAAATCACAGGGTTCAATTCTTGGCTCTGGCCATTGAATGGATCATTATTCCATGCCTTGTCCACCTGACTTATAAATGCAAGCAAATATTTATTATTTGATGTAGGAATAAACTGGCTTCCTATAAAAAAAATTATTTGAGGCTGGGCACAGTGGCTCATGTCTGTAGTTCCAGCACTTTGGGAGGCCAAGGCAGAGGACTACTTGAGGCCAGGAGTTCTAGACCAGGCCTGGGTAACATCGGAAGATCCTGTCTCTACAAAATATTTTAAAATTAGTTGGGCATGGTAGTGTGTGCCTGTAGTCCTGGCTACTTGGGAGGCTGAAACCCAGGTGTTTAAGGTTGCAGTGAGCTG
Source organism: Colobus angolensis palliatus (assembly GCF_000951035.1). Classification (NCBI taxonomy): domain Eukaryota; kingdom Metazoa; phylum Chordata; class Mammalia; order Primates; family Cercopithecidae; genus Colobus; species Colobus angolensis. The sequence goes on along the minus strand of NW_012116143.1, from coordinate 2,095,332 downwards.
TGATCACACCACTACACTCCAGCCTGGGTGACACTTGCTCTGGGTGACAGAGCAAGCCCAATCTCTGGAGGGAAAAGCATTATTTGACTAAATTTCAATTTTAAAATAATTCCAGGCAAATAACAAAATCAAAGCACAAATCTAACATGACAAAATGTGTTCATTTTATATTTTAACAAATGGAGAAAGTACAGACAACATTCTTAAATTATTGTCTTATAATCTTCCTTGTATAAGATAATTACATATTACAATCCATCCATTAACCAGTATCTGTACATTTTCTTCCTACAGGGAAATTTCCTTTAAACTTTAAGTATCTGCACACTTGAGGGGAAAAAATCAGTTTTCAATAAGCTGCTGTTTATTTATTTTTATTTATTTATTTATTTTGAGATGGAGTCTCACTCTGTGACCCAGGCTGGAATGCAGTTGCACCATCTCAGCTCACTGCAACTTCTGCCTCCTGGGTTCAAGAGATTCTCCTGCTTCAACCTCCCAATTAGCTGGGATTACAGGCATGTGCCACCACACCCAGATAATTTTTTGCATTTTTAGTAGAGATGGGGTTTCACCATGTTGGCCAGGCTGGTCTCGAACTCCTGACCTCAGAAGCTGCTCTTTATCTTGATTGTACATAGTTTGACTCTTTCGAGTGATTTAACTGGCTACTAACTGATTATCCCAGCTAGAGTCGTTTACAAGACTAAATGTGATAATAACTTAATGTGAGTAAAGCAGTGCCTGTCACATATGCACCCAATAAATGTTAGCTGCCATCATCACCATCAGAGTGACAAGTAACTGATTAAAGAGTCAGACTTTCATTTATAGAAAATGGCATACTTCTTTGGGTATATACCCAGTAATGGTATTGCTGGGTCAAATGGTATTTCTGGTTCTAGATCCTTAAGGAATCACCACAATGTCTTCCACAATGGTTGAACTAATTTGCATTCCCACCAGTGGTGTTAAGGTGTTCCTATTTCTCCACAGTCTCACCAGCATCTATTGTTTCTTGACTTTTTAATAAATTGCCATTCTACACATGCACACATATGTTTATTGCAGCACTATTTACAATAGCAAACACATGGAACCAACCCAAATTCCCATCAATGACAGACTGGATAGAGAAAATGTGGTGCATGTATGCAACCATGGAATACTATGCAACCATGAAAAAGAATAAGATCATGTCCTTTGCAGGGACATGGATGAAGCTATCATCCTCAGCAAACTTACACAGAAACAGAAAACCAAGCACCACATGTTCTCACTCACAAGTGAGAGTTGAACAATGAGAACACATGGACACAGGAAAGGGAACAAAACACACTAGGGCCTGTCAGCGGGTGGGGGGCAAGGGGAGGAAGAGCATTAGGACAAATCCCTAATGCATGCAGGGCTTAAAACCTAGATGATGGGTTGATAGGTGCAGCAAACCATCATGGCACATGTATACATATGTAACAAACCTGCACGTTCTGCACATGTATCCCGGAACTTAAAGTAAAATCTAAAAAACAATTTTTTTAATTAGAAAAAAAGAAAATGGTATACATGTTCCCAGGTTAAGCTAAGATGTAACACAGCATTGTATATGAAAGAAGATATTATTTGTATTAGCTACTAAATTTTTTTGTTGTTAGGGAATTGGTTTTTGTTTTCTGTTTTGTCTTTTCAGTACCCCATGACCAGTCAATAGTTTATTGAACATCTATTACATCATAGGCACTCTGCTACATGGCTTAGATTAAGGCTCTGTCTACATACACAAACTGAGCTAAAGTTTAAAACCGTAACGAACAAAAAACTGTAGTATTCTCTCCTCAATTTAAACACCCCAGGGGTAGAATCCTTAGCTCCTAAAGGGGGAATAAGGTTAGAATGACCAAAGGTAAGAGGGAAATCTTGGAAAGGCTATATGCAAGCCCTTATAAAGGACTAAACAACAAAAAAGTAAAGACGGTATACAAAACCAAGATAATAACATCAGTGAAATCTTTCTACCCTAAGTTTGTAATAATTAAATGAATAATAATGTTTTCTCTCTTGTTAGAACCTCCTTAGGCTCTTTCTTCTCTACAGTTTCAAGCAGATATTTCAAATTCACTTAGCTTTCTTTCAAAGAAAATAAGAAGAAGACATTTCTGTCTTGGTCCAGTCCTGCATCTGATGAGCGCCGCTCTGGCCGAGAGTCAACACTGATTCCCAAGTTTGCGCCACAGACAGAGCCTGAGGCACATCCCTTCCTCTTCCCTGACCTGAATCTCCCACCGCCACTTGCTCTGACCATCGCCTTGGGTTTCCTGCCAAACCTCCTCACCTGCTCTACAAAGCACACGACTTCTCGCTTCTCTTCCCAATCTCTTTTTTTTTCCTTTTTCTAATGGCCCTCAATAGGAATGATTTTAGATTTATACATGAAAACCAAAATTCTTCCCATAGTGAAAGTTATATTCAAAAGTAAATTTCATGTAAAGGAAGCTCTAGGTTGAAGAGATATTACTGTAAGGGAATTAAGTGAAGCTATTATTTCTTAATGTATTATTGAACTGAGCCAATAATTGGCTTTTTAGTTGAATTCAACTTGTTTTCCTACCAAAATACAGATTTTATGATCCTTTTATTTCTAATTATTTTAAAATTTTATACATAAGAACCTAACTGTATCTCACTCTATATATGCTCTTCTGCAGTCTTGGCAATTCCTGTCTATCTGTTAATTTACCTTAAGTAAAAATAACACAGGAATAAAATCCCTGTATATGTTAACATATTTTCTAAAAATGTATTAATGGCTTTCTTTATAACATGACTGTAAAATATACAATTTTCTATAAATATTCAAGTATGTGTTGGGATAGAAGGGGCTTTTAAAAGCACATATTATTGGTAGAAAAAAGAGAAAAGTTAAAACTCACCTAAATCAACTTCCCTCACCTAGCCTATGAAGAAAGTACTACTTAAAGTGGTAAAGTGACTGGCCCAGTGTACACATCTGACCTTGGCAGGCCCACAGAGTTTGTACACGCCCTGCCTCCTATGGAAAGAATAATGGCATGTGGCACTGGCCACCTCAAGATGCAGCTCTCCTGGTGGTGTGTTGGACTGTATCCAGACAACCCAAAATATGAGACAAGTTAATACAAACTGGCTGTTAGGTGTTCTACTTCCTCATCTCAAAAAAAAAAGAAAAAAAGAAAAGAAAGAAAAGCAAAACACTACAGTACAATCTAGGTTTGTTGTAAAAGTGTTTGTTTTTAACTCTACTTTTTGAACTTTTTGAACTTTTCAAATTGGTTTCTGGTGTGTCCTATCTCCAAATCCAAAGGGAGTTCCTAGAGCTATCCAATATGTGATGGAGCTGTTGAAAGAACAGGAATTCAACTACATTAATCATGGCATATGACTCACAGTTCCATTAGTTCCAACACAGTATAAATTTTTTATAAAGGCAGAAAAATAAAAATGGTCAGCATCCTCTTAAAGACTCTGTATTCTCAAAGATGGCCATGCTACCTGATATAGTTTGGCTCTGTGTCCCCACTCAAATCTCATGTTGAATTGTAATCCCCAGTGTTGAGGGAGGGACATAGTGGGAGGTGATTGAATCATGGGGGTGGATTTCCCCCTTGCTGTTCTCATAGTAGTGAGTTCTCATGAGATCCGGTTGTTGGAAAGTATGTGGCATTTCCCCCTTTGCGTGCTCTCTCTCTTTCTCCTGCCTGCTCCTCCATGGTAAGATGTGCTTGCTTCCCCTTAGCCTTCTGCCACAATCGCAAGTTTCCTGAGGCCTCCCAACAATGCTTCCTGTACAACCTATGGAACTGTGAGTCAATTAAACTTCTTTCCTCATAAATTACCCAGTCTCAGGTAGTTCTTTATAGTAGTGTGAGAATGGACTAATACACTACCCACGCATGCCATATGTGTGTATAAGCAGTGGTCATGTTCTCAGAAGAACAACTACGTGCTTTAGAGGCAAACTAATCTGGGTTCACACTCCACCTCCACCACTCTCTGACCTTCCCTGGGAAGTTATTCAATAGCTTTGACCGTATGTTTTCATTGTAATGGATTCAAGGGTGTCTCCCAAAAAGATATATTCAAGTCCTAATTCCCAGTACCTGTGAATATACCATATTTGGAAATATAATATTTGCCAATGTAATTAATTTAAGGATCTCAAAATTAGATCATCCTGGATTTACAGTGGGCCCTAAATCCAATGACCAGGGCCTTTATAAGAGAAAAGGGAGGGCAACTGGAGACCAGCGATCCAGAGGGAAGGCCATGAGAAGGCAGAGGCAGAGACAGGAGTCATTCAGCCACAAGCCAGAGAATGCCAAGGGTTGCCAGCAGCCACCAAAATCCATTAATAGGAGAGAGGCACACAACAGACTCTGCCTCAGAGCCTCCAGGAGGGAACAAACCCTGCAAACACCTAGATTTTGGACTTCTGGCCTCCAGGACTTTATTTACTATTTTCTTTGATGGAGACATCAGTACCAATGTATTAAATGCTTTCCAACCCAATTTCATTATATTTTCCCCTTTCAGAAAAAATAAAATATATCGCTTATTAAAACATTAGAAACTAGACCTTACTCAAGTCTTAAATTAACTACTAGCTAATGATGTGTCTACATATCAAAGGAAGTCACACACAAAAAAAAAAGAAAGAAAAACTTTAAAAATACTGTGAAATTGATTTTGTGGTTTAAAAACCTAACTTGAAGTGGTTTATTTTTAGAATGCCACCTTTTTCTCTATTTACTTAATTCAGGAAGAACCCATATGCAAGCAGACACAGTCAGATGATTTGGCAATTGTCTTTTTTCCTGTCATTCCCCTAATATCCCATTTGCAAAGTAAAGAAAAGCAGCAGTCATAATTGGTTGACCCCATATGATTCATAGGGATGCAATTAATATCTGCAGCAAAGACAAAGCATTTTCAGTTTCTTGGAACACAAGCTCTAAAAAGTAAGAGGGAGCTAAAACCTTAACACCCCTTTGCAGAAGGGAATAAACCTCCTGCATCATCTTCCTTGTTTTTTCATTAATTCAGGCAGATAGTTTAATGACTTGAGAGCCATACTACAATTCCATGAAAGGGACAATAGAGAGGTCTGCATCTCCTTTGAATGCAGTTGTGTGAATACTAGAGGAGATAAGGTAGATGTCCCTGCTTGCTGGAGCACTCTCTCCAGCATTCTGACCAAAAGAAAAGGAGGAGGGATAAGTGTGATTAATTTTTTTTTTTTTTTTTTTAGACGGAGTCTGGCTCTGTCGCCCAGGCTGGAGTGCCGTGGCCGGATCTCAGCTCACTGCAAGCTCCCCCGCCCAGGTTTACGCCATTCTCCTGCCTCCGCCTCCCAAGTAGCTGGGACTACAGCCGCCCGCCTCGTCGCCGGGCTAGTTTTTTGTATTCTTGAGTAGAGACGGGGTTTCACCGTATCAGGCAGGATGGTCTCGATCTCCCGACCTTGTGATCCGCCCGTCTCGGCCTCCCAAAGTACTGGGATTACAGGCTTGAGCCACCGCGCCCGGCCAGTGTGATTAATTAGACTCTGTTTTATTCTGTGCTCCATTTTAGGTTATAGGTTTACATATGCTAGGCACTGGGTACTCTCATTAGTTATAATAGGTGCATGTCATTTTCTCCTTCTTACAAATGTGGTAACTGATACCTAGAAAGCTTAAATTATGTGGATCATCCATAACTGGGCCATAAACACATAAAACTGACATTTGTCTCTCTCTCTCTCTCTTTCTCTTTTTTTAAGACCAAGCCTCACTCTGTTGCCTAAGCTGGAGTGCCGTGGCACAATCTCAGCTCACTGCAACCTCCGCCTCTCGGGTTCAAGTGATTCTCCTGCCTCAGCCTCCCGAGTAACCGGGACTACAGGCGTGTGCCAACATACCCAGCTGATTTTTGTATTTTTAGTAGAGACAGGGTTTCACCATGTTGACCAGGCTGTTCTCAAACTCCTGACCTCAGGTAATCCACCCACCTCGGCTTCCCAAAGTGCTGGGATTACAGGTGTGAGCCACCGGGCCCGGCCGACACCAACACTTGTCTTTTTATAACTTCTCACTCCCACTTAAAAGAAAGGATTCAGGAGTGACCAAGAAACTTGAACACGGTTGTTTATGTAACCAAACAGCATTAAAGAGAGAAAGTTTCACTGTAAGTACAGCAAAAAAAAAAAAAAAAAAAACTTTCTGGGCTTAAATCTGATTACAACACATTTAAATCCACTGAAACTTATCCTGGTATCAAAAGACAAGCTTTGCCTATGCCTGTTCTGAAAGCTTTGAAACCCTAGTCATGAAGCAGCAGGTGTGGACTCCCTTAGTTTGCTCTGGGGGATAAACCACACTCCCCCAGTGTCACAGTGTGCCCAGGATTTTCCCTGTGTCCTCAATTCTTCATCTGCCTAAGGCCCACCTTCTTGGAGAAGGGATAGCACAGAAAAGATCACATGTCATTTTTTAAGGCCAAGTAGGGCCTATTAATTCAAATAAAAACCCAGATTTTCGCACAGCTTTTCTGAAATAAGCGTTCCTGTGAGAATTACGAGCTCCTACATTGTTGCTTTGACCCTCACAGGCTTATGAGTGAGGAAGTCCTCTGGGATGAGGCACTGTCCAGAAGCGGATTCAAAACTAATGTAAGAAATAGCTTTGACCTTTAGGAAGCTTGAAATCTAGTGGGCCGACACAGCAGTCTATTAGAAAACAATTATAACTTAATCCTCACCATTCTGGCATAACATCTATCAGGAAAAGAGAGAAATCTCCATACAGATTGGAAAGATTAGGGGAAAATAAGGAGGAAAGGCTAGCTTGAGTTAGACTTTGAATGAGGAAGGGGATTTGAAGGATGAGGAGGGAGGGAATTAAGGTAAGGGAAGGTAACTGTCATTGAAGAGAAAGTCATAAAAATTGTTACAGTTTCTTTGGTAGGTGGAGAAGGAAGGAAAGGTTGAACAAAATGAGCAAATGCAAAGTTATGGCTACTGGGTCTTTTTCCAGGCCAAGATACCCCATTCACATCCTGTACTTAACTCACTTCCACCTGGACAGGCTCCTGAAAGGTTAAAGGCTCATTTTAGTTTCCATAAATACATTTGCCTAATTTTTACAGCCAGTTACACAGGAGGTAAACAACTTCTTGATCCAAGACGAAAACGTAATTGTCACCCATTTCAGTGAAGAAGTGAAAACAGTGGTTGAAAGTTACCAGCAAAGCATGAATATGATAGCTTCTAGTGAAGTAACAGAACCATGCTACGCCAAAACGAGGAACTCAAGAGGTGCACTGGTAAATTTCAATGTTCTACATAGGAAAGCATTACCTGTTTGTTCTTAAGAAATATGCATTTCAGTGGGCAGCAACAGAACAAAACCCTTCGAAGTTTGTTTCTTCAACTAGACATCTGTGGATACAATTATATATACAATTTGCCACAGCTCACAAAATTTTATGACTACCTAGACCCCAAACCAAAGCAAGGTGGTAATTCTGTGAAAATGAAAGTTTCCACCAGATTTCTGGCATGGAAAGCAAATGTGGTCTTTATAAATGAGAAATAGTTTCCCTTTCCTTTTCAAATGATGTCTGTGATGGAGAGGAAAGTCACTGTCACTCATGAAACGAGCTGACAATTGATTACACCTAAATAATCCACTGACTTGACAGTGTCTTAATCCTGTACATCTTGGCTTCCTATCCACTGTCTACTTCTATGTGCACTATCCATCCAGCCCTCCAGGTCTTGACATATCTAGTACCCCATTAAGAGTCTTTCCTAAATGTCCAATGGTGATATCCAAAAGAGAAGACAAGTAATAAAAGAAGAAAACAAATATCTACACTTTTTTTTAAAAAAGTCAACTTGAAAAGCCAAAAATTCTCATCCACTCCTCAGAATCAGGAACTATGTTTCATTTATCTTGGTTTATGCAGTGCCCATCACAGGGGCTGAGACAAGGACTCTCAACTGTTTGTGAACAACTGAGAGTCTTTTCTATGAATATTGGAATCAAATGACTTCTCTTTCATTTTCAATCAAATAAGGTCAAATTAATATTCAAATATTGTACTTTAAGTATATGGGAATGATGCAGCTCACTTTTCAAGACACGTTGGCAGTTTTTCAAAAAGTTAAACATAGAGTCACTTGTATTACCCAACAATTTCACTGCTAGATCCACAGCTAAGAGAACTAAAAACATATGCCCACATAAAACTTGTTCACAAATATTCACAGTACTATTATTTATAGTAGCTAGAAAATGGAAACAACCCAAATGTTCCAGAATGAATAATGAGTAAACAAAATGTGGTATATCCATGCAATGGAAAATTATTCAGCCATAAAAAGGAGTAGAGTTCTGACACATGTTGCAATATGGATGAATCTTGAAAGCATTATGCTAAGTAAAAGAGACCCAAAATGCTACATACTGTGTAATTCCATTTATCTGAAATGTCCAGAATAGGCAAATCCATTGGAACAGAAAGTAGATTAGGGAGGGATAATGAGAAGTAACTGCTAATAGGTAAAGGCTTCTTTTTAGGAGATGAAAATGTTCTGGAATCAGACAGTGGTCATGGTTATACAACTTTGTGAATATACTAAAAACCATGAAATTGTATACTTTAAAAGGGTATTTTATGGTATGTCAATTAAATCACAATAAAAAGAAATTTGAGAAACCTCTTGGTGAAGAAATCATAGTCAGGATATATGTTTAGTTCTTCAGGTGTGATGAAAACTACTAATAGTCTATGAATTCTTTTTTTCTTTGTCAATAGATATTTTGATATCTTTGTCAATAGATATTTCTTTGTCAACAGATATTTATTTGTCAACAGATACCTACAAAAGCCCTTTGACCATTTATTATATAATTAATCACTTTAAAATAGCAAGAGTAATAATAACAATAGCAACTAACATTTATTGAATACTTACTATGCATTGGTCACTGTTCTAAGTTCTTTACACATATTAACTCCTAGAAGAGTTAAAAGAACAACTCTATAAGGTGAGTACTATTCTTCTCTCCATTTAATATAGGAGGAAACTGAGGCACAGTGAGCTTACCACAGTCACCCAGCTAGTTAGTGGTGGAGCCAGGATCCAAGCCCACACAGCCTGGTCCAAAGCTGACACTCTTAACCACCATTCAATCCACCTTTAATGCAAATAGCAAAAGGGTTAGTGTTGTAGAAAGAGTGCTGGGTGAGTCACTGCAAGCCCAAATCCAGAGACTGATCTATGTTTTGCCACATGCAAGCTCTGTAAGACTGGTATTTCCTTCTAGCCTGCTCCTCCTGGTTTTTAAAGTGAGGATATGGGACAGTGCCATCCCTAAGTCCCCAGTCGCTCTGAATCTCCATAATTCGGTAGCTAAATCATGATACAGCAAGCAAACCAAAAAAATTCCGAGGTAAATATTCTATCACTAGTGCACATCAGAAACTTTAAACTTATAATATATTGTGCACATCAGAAACTTTAAACTTACAGTATTTTATAGAAAACAAGAAGGAATTTTAGGATTAAATGACTGAAATGACCTCAGAGGTTAAAGGACAAGGTCAGCTACCAGGTACTTTTTTTCAAAGAAGAAAAAAAAAAATTCTGTTCATTCTACCTTATACTCAAGAAATCATTCCTTACATATTTTTTTCCTGAAATGCAATTTCATGATATCTCATTCAATTCTCTACAAATAAATATCAAAAGCCTCCTATGTGCCAGGCATTTTTGAGTCATTAAGAATAGAATTTTTTAAAATAAAGCAAAAAAGGGGGTTCTGTTCATTTTAGAAGGGGATAATAAGCAAATCAATACACCGGATAATTTCAGATAGTGATAAGTGCTAAAAAAAACAAAAAGAAAAGAAAGCAGGATGGTATGATGGTAATTGGTTGCTTTAATATCTGCTAAAACTGAAGCTACTATAGGGCAGAAATTTTTGTCTATTTTGCTCATTATGTTCCAAGTACCTATAAGAGTATTTGAATGAATTAGCAAGTAATGAGTAAATGGCACTCTTTATATTATGGCAGGGACTGCTAGCTAATCACTAAGTCAGTTTCTACCTTTTCCTGGGCTCATAGCTAGACTATATGTATTAGCTTGCCAGAATTTCCATTACAAAATACTTCACATGAGATGGCTTAAGAACAGAAATTTATTTTCTCACAGTTCCAGATGCTAGAAGTCCAGGATGAAGGTGTTGGCAGGTTTGGTGTCTCCCGGGGCCTCTTGTTGGCTTGCAGATGGTCACTTTCTCTCTGTGTCCTCACGTGGTCTATTCTCTGTGTGTACACACATCTCTGGTGTCTCTCTCTACGTGTCCTAATCATCTTTCCTTATAAGGACGTCAGTCAGATTGGATTAAGGTCCACACTAACGGCCCCATTTTAGCTTAATTTCCTCTTTAAATGCTTATCTCCAAATATAGTCATATTCTGAGAGTACTGGAGGTTAGGACTTCAATACATGAATTTGGCCAGGGTTACCTGGTGGAGGGGGGGGTCACAATTCAGTCCTAACACCACATTTCCCAGCCTCTCTTGCATTTAGGTGGAAAGCAGTCACAGGGCTACAGCCAGTGGCTGTATAGAAGGAATGTGTACCACTTTCTGGCCCGCTCCATAGAAACCTCATGACCTTCCATGCTGTTTCCCCTTCTGCTGGCAGGATATTGACCCCCTGAGATGATGTTAGAAGCCTCATGGTAAAAGTGACAAAGCCTGGGTCCCTGAAAATAGTGGGGCAGAACTTCCCACTGTACCATTGACAGAGGCCTACATCAGACCATCATATGAGAGGAAAATGAACACATGCTGAGATTTGCTTATTACAGCAGTTCACCTACCGTAAACATCACCTCAATTACGCCTTCAGAGCCCCTAGTCTTCCCCAAAAGCTTTCTGTTATTTAAGTTTTCAACTTTTAAAAAAAGATTTCCTCACAGGACTATCATTTCATTTTTTAAAGTCCTCTCATCCTAGTCTCTTTACTTTCAGCATAAAATATAGGCAAAGTTATCCAAAACCAGGCAGAGGTCTTTTAGTGTAAGTTTGCACTGTTAAAGATTGGTGCATCACAGATTGAAGTTAAAAATAACATATTATTTATCATGAGATAATGCAATGACATAAAAACCAGAGCTTCCCAATATTCTTAACCCCATAGTTTCAACCTTACAAAAACTAAGCCTGTATGGGCCAACTCAGGGTTGCCAGCTGCTGCTGTGGTTCATATACTAAAAATAACAGGGCACCAAGGAGCAGCTAGTCAGGCTGAATCTGGGCTGCAGTCCTCCCTGGATCAGGAACAACAAACAAGGTGAAGGAGGTAATGAGGGGGGTGGGGCATCAGTCTTCCCTGCAGTGATCCCGAGAGCAATGGGGAATCCAAAAATAAACGTTGGTTGACTCCAGTGCCCTTGAACAAGTATGCAAAGTCACTGAATAACAGAGCCAGCTAATCTAAATGCCAATCTAAACTTCTCCTGAGCTGCTAATGCAGGTGGCCAGATCTTTAACTTCTAAATAAGTTTACCAGAAGAGGTATGATGATTTTATGTCATTTATATTTCTAACAGATGCATCTGACCCATTCCAAAATGTCTAAAATTTTCCTTTAGGGGCCCAGAAATATAACTCAGAGCTTGGGTGATGAAATACAAGCAGTAGCTTGCCTATTTGTTCCTTCCTTCCTTCATGTCTTCATTCATTCATTCATTCAACATTATTATTTATGCCTAATACAGGCAAGGCACTCTGCTAAGGACTAGGGATACATGACTAATGGAATCTAGTCTTTTCCCTCAAGGATTTGACAGTCTGAGAAGGAAAGCACAAATGAAAATGTGATAATTATTATAGTGGCATTTTGGCAAGGAAGGCAGAGAAGGAAATAGCCAGCCCTGCCCCCCCACCACCACCCCCACCCTGCCAATGGAGAATAAAGATGAAAACAGAAATACTGGCAAGACCCCCAGATAAGTATCTATTACAGAGACTTCATCTACACTTTGTTACAAAAGAAAGAAACTTTAATCCAAACAGGGGTTTAACAATGTAAAATAATTGCACTGTAGGTCCAAAAGCATGAAGGGAAAAATCAAGTCTTAGAATCAAAGGAGAAAGGCCTGAACATCTCGAATGCCCAGCCTGACCTTGTCTGTGTCCTGTTCTCAGAAGGTATCTCCTAAGTTTTCGAGGTACCATTTTTCTCTGGTTACCTCCAGCTCCCAAGATCCTCACTAAAATACAAAACACATCCTTTAATATGGCCCTACTTCCCGGGCTCCTTAAACACACTTCAATACCTGTTGGAACATATTGTATAAAAGCAATTCATCACTTATCTTTCCCCAACACACAGCCTATGTCTTCACCCTGGCGGACTGGCATTTTAAATTCAGTGGCATCTAAATGATCTCTGAAAACTGAGCTTTTTAAAACAAAATACAATGGAGGACTAACTCATGAACATCAATGATCTAAACCTTATGTACTTTATGTTTTATTTCATATTTTAACTAGATTTACTTCCAGCAAACATCTTTTGTAGTTGAGAAAACGTGGATTGTAAGTGGAGGTCTTTTTGGTTAGTGAAAGGACAAGTTCTTTAAACTCCTTTCAAAAGAGTGACCGGGTCTCAGATTGAGGATGGCAACAGTCTTTCCCCCGTGTAACCTTCCTACGATGGCCAATTAAAGCTACTTATTCTTACAACAAGGACATGTATTTAGTGGGAACAGAACTGAAGCCAGCACCTTAATTTCACGTAATTCCACTGAATGACTGTATTTCCTCCCTAGACTGACTCGGGGCTCACAGCCAGTGGATGGTGGTGGTGGTGGTGACGTTTTGAATAAGACCCTCTGATCTACTGGATTTGGGCTGAGAAAGATACTTGAATGACTTTGTTGAAGGTGAAGTAAAGGGGAACCAAAGTTTCTGTAATGAAATAGTTCAAGCAGATCTTCGAAATCTCTTGAGTCATAGGATAACTGAACAAAATTACTGAAAGGGGTTGTGGTAGCCAGACTCTAAAATGACCCCAGTGGTCCCCACCTCCTGGTGGTCCCATCACTGTGCCATCCCCTCCTAATGAGTGTGAGCTGGACTCAGTGACTCACTTTTAACAAGGAAAATGAAGAGAAGTGTCAGTGTGTGACCCAGAGACAAGGTCATATAAAGCAGCGTGTGTCCACCCACATCACTCCCTTGAGAGGAGACCAGCTGCCAAGTCATGACAGCCCTATAGAGATACCTATATGGCAAGGAACTGAGGGCTTCTGTGAATGAGCTTGGAAGCACATGTTTCCCAGCCTTCACATGACTGCTGTCCCCAGCAATATCTGAATTGCAACCCTGGAAGAAACCCTAAGCTAGAACCACCCTGTTATGCCAACTCCCAGATTCCCAACCCGTAGAATCTAAAAAAAAAATTTTATTACTCTTGTTTAAAGCTGTAAATTTGGGGGAAATTTGTCACACAGCAATAATTAGTACAGGGGCTAAAAGGTATTCACTCTCAGGACATGGTGTAAGGAACACTAAGAATGTACCCAGATCTACACAATTACCTCCCCACCTCATTGTCTCTCTCGGGCTGGAAATGCTGCAAGTCCTGTCTTAAATATGTATTCAGTCACTCATAGAGTATACATTGGGTGTCCTCGGTGTACAGTCAGGGTACCAAGTGTTACAGATAGCAAGGGAATGTGCCCCTTCTGAAATCCTGTGTTCCCTCCCCTTAAAAATCAACCAGCTTTCCTGTCAAAAGCAGTTTTTAAAGCCACTAAAAACTGAAGCTAACCATTGAGCTGAGCCCAGGGCCTCCTATTAAAAGGAAAAAAAAGGGAACTTCATGGAATGTAGTCACTACCACCCCACCCTCATAGTTCCCCCTAAATTTAAATAGAAACACTTCACTCTACCCTCTTAAAATTAAGTATTCACACAAAGCAGACACTGGAGCATAAAATATCTTTTTACTTCACCAATTTGAATACCAGAGATTTGCCTTAAAAGGCCGGGCAACCTGAAGCTTTTCAACAAAAAACTCATGGAATACTGGAGGCAGATGATATTTCATCTTAAGCATCAGGTATGTTGCCTATACCATCAAGAATTCTCAAAGGATTAGTACTATGTAGTGCCTATTATTATATTAACGATAAACCATTTGCATATCACTAACAAGTTTCACCCAGGCAGGGGTAATCCCTCAGTTTACTTTGTTTGTAGATCAGCCAACAGGTTCCTTACTCACTGTAGGCAAGGCAAGAAACACACTTTTTCTTCAACCCAGTTGGTTGGACCAAATGTTTACATATACACATTTATCCCCACCATTATAACCATCATGCAGCTTCCAGAAAAATAATACTATTTCTGACATTAAAATATTAACTAGAAAGGCTTTCAGTTAGCCAAATGTAATAACAAAGAGACATATACTTAAGGTTTGGCTACTGTGAAATGAAGTTATAACCTAGTGAAATGAAACCATAAGCTGGTCATACAAATGCATATTTTTCAGTAACAGGACTTTTTAAAAGATTTTTTAAAATAATTCATACCTTTGTTGATTCCACTTGTGCCATTTGCAATTTAACATCAGAAAATAATCACTCCAAATGGTTCTCCTTGCTATGATTCACCACGGTGACTGATTCTGCCACTCACAGCAAATCAGAGAATGGTTTGGAATGGTTTATTTTCCTGCTCCAATAAACTATGACTAGGCATTCAGCAGATTTTTCTTTTGTTTCTTATTATTTTGCAGAGTCGAGAAAAATATGAAAAATAAAAGAAATAACTGAATGGCCCACTGCTTTCAAAACTTATTTAGTCTTGCTCATTTATGTCAAACCTATTATAATTCACCTCCATCCTGCTGTTTTTCTAGTGTGTTTTCCATATCATGGAACCCTCACCAGTAGACGCCCATTCTCTTTCGGATCCCAAGGCATGGCTTACCTTTTCACATAAAACTCTAAGTGATTACTGCCAAAATAGATGTGTGTGATAAAATTAAAGTATTTCACTGGCCTTGGGTTCTGGAAATAATTGGCACAAATCTCATTTGTTGCATTAATTGTATATCATTGTTTATCCAGCTCAACACCCACTTAGCCATTCTGGGTCCCAGCCCAGAAAGCTGACTTACATGAAATAACAATGAGGCCTTTTGACAGTTTTCAACACACTGCTTTAATAATTTTTTCAATTGTATGCTTTTCCTGATTCAGGAGTCTAAAGTCAGTAACTACCAAGAAACAGCTGTTACAATTCTCTTTATCCTCCTACTCTCATCCTTAGGATTCCAGAAATCATTGGTCAGAAGTATTCAACTTATCAGTGCTTAAATCTTTGGGAAAAAAGCATGTAGCTTCCCTCTCAACCCCAGACTTCCAGAAAAAACAATAATGAATGATGATAGACCCAGTCAGAGAGAACTGTCTTCTCATCATTCTCCATACTAATGTATAAAGTTATCGATATCCTACAATCCTCTGTCTTCTCAAGGCATCTACACACACACACTATACACACACACACACACACACACACAAGTATGCATACCCAGAATCTCCTAAGCTAGGACTGCCAACATCCCACTAGCAGAGGCAAAGTTAGGATGCCAAAAGACGTTGTATTGTCAAAGCTAGAGTTATGTGAGGTACACTTTGCATAGAAATAAGGTTATAGGTGGGAATTGAACAATGAAATCACTTGGACACAGGAAGGGGATCATCACACACCGGGGCCTATTGTGGGGAGGGGGTGGGGGGAGGGATAGCATTAGGAGATATACTTAATGTAAATGAAGAGTTAATGGGTGCAGCACACCAACATGGCACATGTATACATATGTAACAAACCTGCATGTTGTGCACATGTACCCTAGAACTTAAAGTATAATAATAAAAAAAATGATTTAAAAAAAAAGAAAGAAGGTTATAAATGAGGATCATATAAAATTGGTTTATCTATTTAATTTATATCACCTTTCATAGCCAGGCTCTATATTCTTGACTGGGTGAAGATACAAATGAACTAGTGGGCTCCAAACTGTCTTAATCAAACAATACATTAAAAATTATCATGAGTATAGTTATCATGTAAGGGTGTGTGTGCATGTATTTACAAGTTATATAGGCATTCTGCTGTGATGTAAACTCACAAAAATTAATATTAGGATAAGAAAGAAATAATATACATAGGTGTTCTACTATACGTCTATAAACTCCACACCTGCACACCTCCTGGGGTGTACACTTTTACACTTTCCACTTTGAAGCTCCAGTGATACACCATGTTCTGCCCTTTAACAGTTATTTGTGGCCGGGCGCGGTGGCTCAAGCCTGTAATCCCAGCACTTTGGGAGGCCGAGACGGGCGGATCACGAGGTCAGGAGATCGAGACCATCCTGGCTAACACGGTGAAACCCCGTCTCTACTAAAAATACAAAAAAACTAGCCAGGCGAGGTGGCGGGCACCTGTAGTCCCAGCTACTCCGGAGGCTGAGGCAGGAGAATGGCCTAAACCCGGGAGGCGGAGCTTGCAGTGAGCTGAGATCCGGCCACTGCACTCCAGCCCGGGCGACAGAGCGAGACTCCGCCTCAAAAAAAAAAAAAAACAGTTATTTGTTTGGTGGGCAAAAACAATATATCTGCCACTTTTAAGCAGCATTTTATACTTCATAAAGCATTTCATACACATTATCTCAAATAATCCTCACAAATACCTTCTCCTCATTTTATCGACTAGGAATTTAAGTCATGTAAGTGCCTAAGATCACCCAAATGGACTGCAGCTAAACTAGATTTGAAACCAGGGCGATACTACAGATATACGACAGATTAAATGGGTTTTTATGTGTCAGTCTGGAAACCACACCGCCACTTACAATATTACTTCTAAGGGAAAATGTTGAGTTCTAATTAACTGATTTGTAAAGGAACTTTTAGAATATAGATCATATATTCAGGACTAGATGTATTGCATATTTTCAAATAAATGTTTTTTCATACAGGATAATCTGAAACTTTTATTATACCACTAATGCCAAAAAGTAAATCATATAAACATAAAAGCCCAACCCAGCAGTGCTGAGATGCCCATGTTCTATAAGACAGTCACCCAATGCTCAGAGCAGCATTTCTACCTTTACTTGTATATCCAATTTCATGTCCTGAAATTAATGAACCACATTCCCTTATAAGTGTTTAAGAATCAGTAAAATTGTATTTATAATTAACCTTGTAAGTGTTATGTTTTAGCTCTGGAAAATTATCTTTTTCTTTCAAAGCCAAAAAGTTGCAAGTGCAAGAAAGAAAATGCCCGTAATGAATGGTGCTTTGGGTCAGAAAGGTGGCTAGAGAAACCAAAGTATTTTTGTTTTCCCGCTGCCACAGGTGACTTAGATACTTAGACTTATGCTGGCCTCCCTTGAGTCTTCTTGAACCACACTTTCTTAGATTGCCAGCATTGATTAAGTAATATTTTTACTTTTAATATTTAACAATGCATTTTACTTTTTAAAAAAATGTATATCCCCTTTGGCCCATAACCTGACTTCTGTGAACCTAATCTAAGAAAGTAATGTAAAATATCAAAACATTTTAGACATAAAGTATTTCTTCATAATGTTACTTACAAATTGAAAATTTAAAAGCAACTTGAATGTTTAACAATAAAGAAATGACAGAAACACTCGATGATACAGCATACTTCTGTTTAAAATGATGGCTACAAAAGCCATACAGAAGCATCAAACAATAAGTTTAGATACATTAATTGAGAAAAGCAGGATATAAACCATGTGTGCATTATAGTTACAATGACAGTAATATCATAGGAAAAAAAAAACAGACTAGCAGCAAATGAGCCAAAATGAATCGATGTTTTGGTTAAAGGTAGTAGAATTTTGGGTGACTTTTTTTTCCATATTTTCTCATTTTCTCTGATGTGGGTATTTTTATAACTCAAAAGGGGTTTCTAAAAACTAGCATCTGACAATTTATAAGAAATTTCTACAAATCAATAAGAAAAATATAAATATCTCTAATCAAAACTAGGGAAATATGAACAAACAATTCAGAAAAGGAAATCCAAATGGCAATAAAATGAAAAGAGGTTCAGTCTTCTCTAGTAATCAGAGAAATTTAAATTAAAATGATAAATAATTCAGAAAAGGAAATCCAAATGGCAATAAAATGAAAAGAGGTTCAATCTTCTCTAGTAATCAGATAAATTTAAATTAAAATAATAAAATATAATTCCATATCGTAATATTAACAAAAATTTAAAAGTTTTATAATTTTCGATGTAAGGGTATATGAATATTGGAACTTTCATATGCAATAAGTAAGAGTAAAAATTTGTACAATCACTTTGGAGAGTAACCTGGTAACATCTAATAAAACACATAAGAGTCACAACAATGTTCATTTTGACATTATTCATAATAGTAAAAAGTTAAAAACAACATGCATTTCTATCAATAGGGAAATAGATAAATAAATCATGATATTTTATGTGATGAAATATTATAAAACAATAAAAATGAAAGAATTTGACCTATATGGAACATCACATCTAAATCACAAAAGCATCCTGTTGATAAGGGAAAGAAGCTCAGGATAATATAAACAGTTGGTCCCATTTAAATAAAGTTTTAAAGCATGCAAAATAATGCTATTTTATAGCTACGTATGTTATAGCAGTAGTGTAAAAATATGCATGAGATAGCTAAACACCAAATTCAGGATAATGACAACTTTGGAAAGGAAGTAAAACAGATGGAATTCGGGGTTGTGAATCCAGAGGATCTAAGTTCTAATCTGTAATGTAAAACACACACCACACAAAGACACACACACATAATCCATCTGAAGCAAGATTAGCAAAGCATTATTAAAGACAACTGGATGCATATTTACAGATACATAGATATCCATCATTTAGTCTTTTTTTCTTAATATTTAACATAAAAATTGTAAAGAAATTCAGTGAGCACCTAGGCTGGGCATAGGTGCTCACTTTGGGAGGTCCAGGAGGGCAGATCACTTGAGACCAGGAGTTCAAGACCAGCCTGGCCAACATGGTGAACTCCATCTCTACTAAAAATACAAAAATTAGCCTGGCATGGTGGTGTGTGCCTGTAGTCCCAGCTATTTGGGAGGCTGAGGCAGGAGAATT
>NW_012116143.1:2075038-2075382 GCF_000951035.1 Colobus angolensis palliatus | reverse complement strand
GGAGGGAGGGAGGGAGGGAGAGAGGGAGGGAGGGAAGGAAGGAAGAAATGAGCACCTAAAACAATCTTTATTCAAAACAATAAAATTCTCTTGCAAGGATCCAGAATCTTATCTCTAAACAAAACAGAGTGCTGCCAATGAAATAAACAATGATTAGAACTGAAATAGATTCATAGAGGATGATCTAGGTAAGTAAAATCATTTGCAGTCTCTCCGGTCCTGCTTCTACTTGCTGTGAAGTATGGCATGTTAGAAATGTTGTTTCTGCCTTCGTATTTGGCTAGGGAAGTGGGGCAGGGAAACAACCCAAAAAAGATTGCAGTTTATTATGGTGGAGGGGCTCA
>NW_012116143.1:2030433-2070203 GCF_000951035.1 Colobus angolensis palliatus | reverse complement strand
TTGGCATGCAAAGAGACATCACCAGCACACTGCTCCGCCCTGGAGAGCAGGCATGGGGGTGAGCAGGTTCATAAAACCAACTCCACCTTCTCAGGTCAACATTACCACCATGTAAAACTGTAAGTGGCCTGCGCCATCTCCAAAAACCAAAGCAGCAGGTTTATTCATTCAAACTTGCAATACAAATAATAGAAAACTTTGATATTGACATATCCCATGTTTTGATCTACTATTCTCTTGAAAACATATTTTATGAACAAATATCCCAAAACAGTCAAGGTAAACCAGCCTGAAATGTCTGTTGTTTGACCTTTTGGCCATCTAGTCTTCATCTGGAGGCAAATTTGGAATGTGGAGCAAATCTGCTGAAAAATTGGCCCTCCTCCTTCCTGAATACCCCAGAAGCTTTTCGGAATTCGACTTGCAAGTCATGCTTCTTTCAAGGAACTTGATCATAATAGTTCCAATGTGAAGGATGCTGGACAGGACACTACGTGGACATCAGGCATAGTGATTCACACATTCCTCTACAAAGAGTTTCAGGTGTTTTTAGAACAAAATGAAAGAAAAAGAGGCTGAGTCAGTTCTCAAAACTGTCTTCCTGTCATAAAATTCACCAGAATTACTCACGGTTATCATAGTGATTCTCAGAAATGTCAAGTGCAGGCACCCTTCCAGGCCTTCAGAATGGTTCTTCCTCTCTCAGTCTCCTCTCTTTATTTGGAATGGCCCAGAAAAACAGTACACTGACCAAGAGCCCCATCTAAAATCAATTGTTTGCTTAAAAATGGCTACCGTGATATATAATGGTTATTAAAATGTGTCTTATCAAAGATGATTATTTTATAAGAAAGACAACTCTTTTCAATAAAGGGAATAACTAGCAGCATTAGAAAAAAATCAAAGAAAAGGTGTGGAGTAAATTGCAGTAATCTTGACCATGGGGTAATTAATATTGTTTAAAAAAGAAAAAACTTATTTCAATCACCAACACGACTCAAAGGTACCAGACATCTACTTGTATTCAAAAGACTAAATGTCACATATATGAACCAGCCAAGACTCACCATCTGAGAGTTAAACATTAAAAAAAGAAAATTGGCCGGGCGCGGTGGCTCAAGCCTGTAATCTCCCAGCACTTTGGGAGGCCGAGACGGGTGGATCACGAGGTCAGGAGATCGAGACCATCCTGGTCTACACGGTGAAACCCCGTCTCTACTAAAAAATACAAAAAACTAGACGGGCGCGGGGTGGCGGGCGCCTGTAGTCCCAGCTACTCGGGAGGCTGAGGCAGGAGAATGGCGTAAACCCGGGAGGCGGAGCTTGCAGTGAGCCGAGATCGCGCCACTGCACTCCAGCCTGGGCGACAGAGCGAGACTCCGTCTCAAAAAAAAAAAGAAAATTATTGAGCTTAATTCTCCTAGTCTATGCCTGCTTAAAATTAACATAGTAAAGAATCAGAATGTAGGAAAAAAGTAGTAAAAGACCTGTTAAAGAAAAGCAATGCACATACGCTTATTGTGATGTAAAATACAAATAATCTATATATGAGATAAATACATTTCCAAATTCAAATAATCTGTAGATGTGATAAAAATACTTCCAAATTTTATAATACATTTAAATCTGGGTTTCCACAATAGGTCTTAGGTTAGTCAAATAGAGTTTACAATAATTCAAGTGCCCCCAAAATAATACTTTAGCAAGAGCTACTTACATAAAAAATGATATTGCCCATGTAAGTCCAATGAAACAAGTTTCCTGTTTGAAATATCAAATTTAATTGCCAAAATCTCCATTTTTTTCCTCTGAACACTAAAAGGTATTATGTAATGAGGTTTAATTTTAAAGAACTCTCTTCACTACATATGATTTCATCTCACTTAAAAACCATAATGTTTCAGGTGTCCAAACCAATGCTGCAAGCTACACCTGGACACACATATGCACAGAACCTATCCCCAGTCCCAGGAGAAATTTACACATGAAGATTCCTCTGTTTAGCCAGGTGAACTCTGCTAGAAATTCATATTAAAGAGAACTTTGAAGAAGGATGGTACAGGAGAACAGGTGCAGCAAAGGCAACATATATTGAGCATCTTTTATGCACCTCTCATTTTAAGTGTTTCATCTCATACACTCCTTACAGCCATCCCTGAGGTGCACACAATTGCCCCCAGTGGACAAAAGAAGAAAGGAAAGCTCAGTGTGGATAAGTGTGCTGCCCAAGGTTACACAGTGGGGAGGGGTTTCCAGGGTCTGAACTCCATGAAGGGAGAACTACCCTCCAATTCCAAACCCTGCGCCTAGCAAGCACCAGGGGTGGGGTAGCATTTGATAAATGTTTGTTGAATTAAATATGACTGTAAAGTCTATCTACTTTGGAGCATCCTGGATAATTGTGTCAGAAAGCCAAAATGAAACGTGAGGGATAACGAGGAAGGGCAGTCCACACAGTCTGGGGTGAACCAAGTAACTTCACCCAGGCTTTCCTCAGCTCCACTACTCCCTCCCCACTCACTGTCTTCTCACCATTCTCTCTGTCCAGCTCTGGACATCTCTCAAGGTTGCTGCCAGCCTTGGCAGGACCCAAGGCTGCTTATCCTTCCCTTCACTTTCCAAGGGAGTTGGTAACCATAAAAATAGTGGCCCAGCCATGGCTTTCATCCCTTAGCTATTAGGTATTACCCAGGCCCTGAGATATCCCAGCTTCCCACTGACAATGTTGTTTCCAAGTCTCAAGACTTTGCAGGAAAACTTTGGGAGTGGAGCTCCAGAAAAATCTGGGAGGTCAGGGAAGGCTTGTGTTGCTTTCATAGATGGGTTTTAGTGAGAGAGTTTGAATCTGCCTAATAACACCTCAAGTAGTTATTAGAAATATCTGTTAGGAGTTTGTGTTCTCCAACAGGGGCATATGAAGGAGTCAGGGAGGTTTGGCAGCCCCTAGCATGCAAACCTCTGGTAACCTGGTGTATCAGTTAGTTTTCACACTCCTTTAAAGAACTACATGAGACTGGGTAATTTATAAAGAAAAAAGGTTTAATTGACTCAGTTCTGCATGGCTGGGGAGGCCTCAGGAAATTTACAATCATGGTGGAAAGCAAAGGGAAACAAGGACCTTCTTCACATGGAGGCAGGAGAGAGAAAGAGCAATGGGGGGAACTGCCAAACACTTGTCAACCATCAGATCTTGTGAGAACTCACTCACTATCACAAGAATAGCATGGAAGAAACCGCCCCCATGAGCCAACCACCTCCCACCAGGTCCCTCCCTTGACAAGTGAGGATTACAATTCGAGTTGAGATTTAAGTGGGAACACAGAACCAAACCATATCACCTGGGGAAGAGTTTTAAGAGAGTAAGACATGAAGACTGTGGAAAGAGGTACCTGGGCATGTACCTGGTGGCACAGCCTGAGCACCAACCAGCCTCAACCACGGGGTCTTGCAAAATGACACCCCACTCCTGAGAGCTTAAGGAAGCACTCTTTCAAGTGCCTTCTCTGCACTGCAGATCAGGCTGGTTTTAAAATTAAAATCACTAATAATATCAGTAATATTAATCCGTAATAATATCAAAAGCTACAACCACAATTTGCTGATTGCCATGCAACATGCAAGGTTCTTTACCTATTCTAAGCCCCATTAATGGCTGGCTACCCAGCAGATGAGCCCAAGCCACACGATGGTGCAACTTCTTCCCAGCTCCCAATAGAAAGCTACTTGAACTTCTACTTCCCCCCTACTTTCCCTCCTCTGCCCACCTATGCAAGAATGAATTCATGAAAACCTGGCCAGGCACTCCACCTTGGGTACAACTTCTGTATCCCAACTTTTTTTTTTTTTTTTTTTTTGAGACGGAGTCTCGCTCTGCCGCCCAGGCTGGAGTGCGGTGGCTGGATCTCAGCTCACTGCAAGCTCCGCCTCCCGGGTTTACGCCATTCTCCTGCCTCAGCCTCCCGAGTAGCTGGGACTACAGGCGCCCACCACGTCGCCCGGCTAGTTTTTTGTATTTTTTAGTAGAGACGGGGTTTCACCGTATTAGCCAGGATGGTCTCGATCTCCTGACCTCGTCAGCCCAAAATCTCCCTAAGCTGATAGATAACTTCAGCAAACTCTCAGGATACAAAAATCAATGTGCAAAAATCACAAGCATTCCTATACACCAATAATAGACAAACAGAAAGTCACATCATGAGTGAACTCCCATTCACAACTGCTATAAAGAGAATGAAATACCTAGGAATACAACTTACGAGGGACGTTAAGGACCTCTTTAAGGAGAACTACAAACCATTGCTCTAGGAAATAAGAGAGGACACAAACAAATGGGAAAACATCCCGTGCTCATGGATAGGAAGAATCAATATCATGAAAATGGCCATACTGCCCAAAGTAATTTATAGACTCAATGCTATCCCCATCAAGCTACCAATGACTTTCTTCACAGAATAAGAAAAAAACTACTTTAAATTTCATATGGAACAGAAACGGAGCCCATATAGCCAAGACAATCCTAAGCAAAAAGAACAAAGCTGGAGACATCACGCTACCTGACTTCAAACTATACTGCAAGGCTACAGTAACCAAAACAGCATGGTACTGGTACCAAAACAGATATATAGACCAATGGAACAGAACAGAGGCCTCATAAATAACACCTCACATCTACAACCATCTGACCTTTGGCAAACCTGATAAAAACAAGCAACGAGGAAAGGATTCCCTATTTCATAAATGGTGTTGGGAAAACTGGCTGGCCATGCACAAAACTGAAACTGAACCCCTTTCTTACATCTTATACAAAAATTAACTCAAGATGGATTAAAAACTTAAACGTGAGACCTAAAACCACAGAAAACCCTAGAAGAACACCTAGGCAATACCATTCAGGACATTGGCATGGTCAAAGACTTCATGACTAAAACATCAAAAGCAGTGGCAACAAAAGTCAAAATTGATAAATAAGATCTAATTAAACTAAAGAGTTTCTGCACAGCAAAAGAAACTATCATCAGACTGAACAGGCAATCTACAGAATGTGAGAACATTTTTGCAATCTATCCATGTGACAAAGGGCTAATATCCAGAATCTATAAGGAACTTAAACAAATTTACAAGAAAAAAATCAAACAACCACATCAAAAAAGTGGACAAAGGATATGAACAGATACTTCTCAAAAGAAGACATTTATGTGGCCAACAAACATATGAAAAAAAGTTCATCATCGCTGGTCATTAGAGAAATGCAAACCAAAACCACAATGAGATACCATCTCACACCAGTTAGAATGGCAATCATTAAAAAGTCAGGAAACAACAGATGCTGGAGAGAATGTGGAGAAATAGGAATACTTTTACACTGTTGGTGGAAGTGTAAATTAGTTCAACCATTGTGAAAGATGGTGTGGCAATTCCTTAAGGATCTAGAACCAGAAATACCATTTCACCCAGCAATCCCATTACTGGGTATATACCCAAAGGATTATAAATTATTCTGCTATAAAGATACATGCACACATATGTTTATTGCAGCACTATTCATAATAGCAAAGACTTGGAACCAAAAACCCAAATGCCCATCAATGATCGACTGGATAAAGAAAATGTGGCACATATACACCATGGAATACTATGCAGCCATAAAAAAGAATGAGTTCATGTCCTTTGCAGGGACATGGGTAAGCTGGAAACCATCATTCTCAGCAAACTAATACAGGAACAGAAAACCAAATACCACATATGTTCTCACTCATAGGTGGGAGTTGAACAGTGAGAGCACACGTACACAGGGAGGGCAACATCACACACTGGGGCCTGTTGGGGGTGTGGGGGGCTAGGGGAGGGATAGCATTAAGGGAAATACCTAGTGTAGATGATGGGTTGATAGGTGCAGCAAACCACCATGGCATGTGTATTCCTTTATAACAAGCCTGCACGTTCTGCATGTGTATCCCAGAACTTAAAGTATAAGAAAAAAAAAAAAAAGCTATCACATACACAGTCATTTTCAGCTGGGCAATCAAAACTGGACCATGTTCAAGCTTTCACCTCACAAGCTGAAACAGAGCTGAAAGACCCACACCCGAGGGGCAGCCTAGCCAGGCTGGACACCAGCTCCTGCTCCCAGGCTTCTCCCCCTCACCCTCTGCTTTCACAGACCTCTTCCACCTCAGAGGCTACACAGGAGGAGGGAACCGGTTTTGTTTTCTGCATAATAAAGATTTCAAAAGACAAGGAATGAAACTTCCACGCCTTGTTCGGCAGAAGTTCATTTCTTAATATATATTTAAGAAATATCTCAGCATACACACAAACAAAAAATTGTAAATGTACACAAAGCCCCCTTGTGGAAGTATATTTAAAAACCATTTTGAGGGCTGAAGTCTTGGAAAGGGAGAAACTATGGCATTCCTGATATTGTAGGCTCCTGTAGGCTGGTCATCATGTGAGGAATAGATGCAGGTATCTGATGGCAGCCGAAGCAGCCAGCATACCATCAGCCAGACTGCCTGCATCCTGGACTATCTTTGTATAACTACAGAATCTTTTTTTCTTTTCCTTGTAGCCACCAAAAAGAAGTCCCAATATAGACCTCAGCGGATTTCATCCCATTTTAATTCTATATTGCTTTTATCTATTTTTTATCCGAGGAATGAAATCAAGCGGCATAATTTGGTTTACCTTTTTTTAACTTTCAGGAAGAAAATATCTTCGTATCTCTCAAGGCAACAGAATCTTTTGAATGAATAAAAACCAAACAATTTCCAAGGTACCAGTTTTTCCTATGGAAGATTTTTGAATTTCCTTCTAGGAAAAATAAACAGTTAAAATGCATCCTGTGAAGATATGTTAAAGACCACGTTGAGAAGGAAATGAAATAAAATGCTGCATGTTCTGTATTTTTTTAACTCAAGAAAAACTTTTTTGACTTTCATGATGTGCATATGGCCATTAATTTCAATGTCATATTATGGTTTTTGGCTGAACAGACAGTATGTATGTATGTATGTAAGCAAACAAAACAAATGCATTTTGTATTCAAATTTATACAACTCCATACATTTTTATGCTGTTTATTTGAAAATTAATTTTGGCTGAGGCCTCAGAGACAGCAAATGTTGTCAAGATTTGAGGGCTACCTGAAAAGCCTTGGGGACAGCATTACCCTTATGCATAAGAAACAGTAAAATAAAATAAAAATAAATGAATTTCCAAATACGTCATGGCTAATCCCTTGAGCTGACCTACAAATGAATTATGGAGGTTTTGCTACAGGACTGAGTAGATCTGGTGATTTCACTGAGAGATTTATCTTATTTTCCAACTTATTTTCATATCTTATTTCCTTTTCTTTTAGAATTAGACTGTAAATAAAAGAGCTAAGACTGAATGAAGCTCCCTTTCACAGAACTCATATTGGATTGATAAATTAAAATAGTGAGATGAGTTTTGTATGACCCATCCTCAAGGATTTGGGAAATTTAGCCGATGCAAAACAAGGCATTAATTTGGAGAGGCCTAGCTACTTACAATGCTTAGTATTCTGACAATGATGAATGGCATCATTCCAAGCAAATGGTAATTTCACTTTTTGTGACGGTACTTTAGAGCAAAACCGACTTTCTTCACACAAAGAATTTGCAATCCTATTGAACAGAGGCAGTACCTGAATATCAGAAATCCTTCATTGTTTAAGTATCATCTGATATTCTTGATTGGCTTCAGACTGAAGGTTGGAGTTGAATTAGGGAGAACGGAGGTTAAGTCCTAACCTTGAAAGACTTAGCAGCCATTGAAACTGCCTTTGGGCACTTATTGGCCTGTATTTATCAAAAAAAAAACTTTTCAATTCAATGAGGGGAGAGAGAAAACACAAAACTTGTCACATTCATCAAGTGAAGCCACTGGAAAGACATCTACAGAACACCCAAAAAGCATAATCTTTCCGAAGCGCTGATAGAAATGGTAATTGAATGGGTCAGGGAATAATACAACCGAAGCAGGGGCAAAGTAGAATATCGCTAAAAAATCAAGGTCAAAAAGAAAAGAACAGACCCTTTTTAACTAGTAAAAAACTTACACTTGGCCTTTGTACTAAAGGAAAAATATACCTGTTGTTACCCGTAATTTATGTCCTCACAAAAACCTCGCGAAAAGAATCTTCAAACATAAAAAGCATTAAAGACCCTCAGTTTCACAGCCCATAAGAAAGCTTCACCTTAAATATTGGCTCCATCAAAATAAGTTTTCTGCATGCAGAAAAGAAAATGATTTTTTAAAAGAGCAACTAAAAGCAGTGACTCCCTTTCTCAATCTAACCCATCTGTCTTTCCAGCAGGGGAAGATGAGCCCTGCAGGGGGGAAAAATACATTTAACAAACTCTTCCCTGGGGGACTGAAAAAGACCAGGCACTCTGAAGACTGGCAGAGAATGCCAGCACTGTCTCCCCAGAGAGGAACAGACCTGATGAATCACAAAATTTGGGTTGCGCGTTTTCCTGCCTTCTTTGCTAATGAGCTAATCAGGGCTGAGCCAAATGACACATGTAAACAGATGAGCTGTCCGGGGATGCCGCCTTGTCCCGCTTTTATCTTACACAAACACCTCCACATTGGACTTGGAAGGCTTTTGGCACAAGACAGAGAACTGATATTTTGGGCTGCATCCAGCTGGGAAAGGAAGAGAACTGGCGAAGTGGTGTGTCGTTCAACTGGTGGAACTGCGCGGATGCAGGTGTCTCCTTACTGACAAAGATATCAGCTAAGGGGGAAACAGTCCCTGAAAAGACAGTATCTGGAGCCCCTCCTCTTCATCCAAGGAAATAAAGCAGAACACCCTCAAAACCTCTTTAGATAGGTTCCCTTAAGAGTTTAAAAAAAAAAAAATCCAAAGCTCAGCCTAGCATTTCCCTGTAAACCGTACAAATTCACTGATAATGCAAGAAAGACAGCATCATTTGTTAATTTGCAAAATTCTAAGGTGCCTGTATACCCATTTCTATTAATCTAGGAATTCAACTTTCCACATTAGAGTTCTGCAGTGATGTAAGGTAGGAGATGGAGTTTATGATTTGTGCTGACAGAGCCACATCATATTTTAGGGAGATGACATTGCTATTGATGGTTCCTTCTAATCTATTCCCAGTAATATGCTCATCTGTATGTTTTCCCCAGGCACCAGAAGAACAATCTCAGATCCTTAAAACAGTATGTCATTCCTTTCCACAAATCTCATATGCACATATATTATTATTATTATTATTTAACGTTTATTAAGTACCAACAGTATGCTAGGCACAATAGACATAGGGGGCCATAAAAACATATTTAACGCATCAAAAACCACAATAAAAGGATGCTGTGTTTGTGACAGAAGACAATAAAAATCTTTGCAATTCATAGTTCAAGATGAAATGCACCCCAAGTCCCAGAGAAGCCTTGGAACAGTGTGGCACATCAAAAAAGGTATGGGAATTTTTATTCAGCCAGGGTAAGGAAGGTTATGCATACCTTATGATTAAACATGGCCTTCCTCAACCTTCCCAACATTCTGCAACAATGAGCTCTCTAATGGTAAGCCATTAATTATTTAATCTATCTAGTTAAACTTCAGCACTCTACCTCATTTTCAATCATAATAGCATATACTCTGTACCAAGCATTATGGTAGTCATTTAAAATGTATTTCTCTGTATGACAGTGGGGTTGAAACTTGGAAAGGTTCAGTGATGCATCCAAGGTCCATGATCACGTTTTCATTTTATTGTCTGTTTTCCGGGATTTCACTTCCTGTTTTACACTCACACACACACACACACACACACACACACACACACAGAGAGGGTTAAGAGTTATAAATGTCATTCACGAGTCACAAGTTTGGGGATTTGGAGTTAATACAATATCAAATAACCAGTGTAGACATTGTGTAGACACAGCACTAGCCAGGCCAAGATAGACATATGCTAAGGGTGTCAACTTCTTCGCTTGCTAACGCTACTTTAGACATGGTTTAGTGTAGGGTTAAGAGTATGAACTGCAACCAGGCTTTCTGAGTTTGAATCCTGGTTTTGCCGCTTCTAAGCTGAGTGACTATAAGCAAGTGAACTGACATTTCTGTACCTCTGTTTCCTCACATGTTAAAAAGATATGAGGAAAATGATAGTAACTGACTTCACAGAGTTACTGTGAAGAGGAAATGAGTTCATGTATAAAGCAAGCTTAGTGCAGTGCTCAGCACATAGTAAGTACTTAAAAAGCTGTTACATCATCAGAGCCCTGGCACTGAGAAGCAGATAATATGCTTTGAGTAAAAGACATTGTTGCTGATGCTTATCAATAAACCCTGTGCTGCAAGCTACTTTATAATTAATAAAAATGATTTTACACTAGCCATCTAACTCTCTTCACTTCAACCCCTCATGAACTTAAGTGAATCTACAAGACAGCTGGTTAAGACCCCAAAAGTTTGCCTTTTCTTTTTTTTCCTCCAAAACTGCTGTAAGCACTAAAAAGTTGGCTTTTCCATGCTCACTGTTACTGAACACCAGACAGATGGTTAGAAGGTTAAGAAAAGACCAGACTCATAGTGTTAGGCCCCATGGAGGTGTTAAATCAATGAATTAATTAATTAATTAATTAATGATCCGACAGTGCCTACAAGCTCAAATAATTCAACAAGGCTTCGATTACGGATTCAGAATATTCTTTGAAATTGGGCAACTCTCAGCCACATCCAGACTAATTTGCATATTTTCCATGTATTTTCCACTTCCTCCCTATTTCTTTGTACATCTTCTGGAAATTTCTCTGCTTGTTATTTCTACAGAGGACCTGGAGGAGATGGGAGAGGTAAACTTCAAGTCAGTTAACGGAGCTCATTGTTCTCTAACCAAGTGATAGCCTTAGTTGGAGAAAAAGTCGAAGCTAACGACTAAATTCAGATTTTTGGATTATCCGTCGACATGAATTGACCATGCATTCCTTAGCCAAATTAGGACTAGTAAGGAAAGTAGGAAAATAATCAGAGTTGATGCCTCGTATCAAAAAAAAAATAGACATTGTTTTCTAATGTGGCACTTATTGTCATAAATATCAAGGGATTAGATAACTACCTGCTATAAATTAAGGGTAGTCTAAATTACAAGACTTGTTCATTAACAAGTATAAAATAATTGCTTTAGATGACTTAAGGATGTGTGATATGGACTGGAAATCAGAAAATGCAAGTTTTTAAAATTGTTCTGTGGTCACTATTTCCTTTAAGCTCAGTTACTCAGTGGGAATTAAAAACCTGCCAGGACTTCAGTGATACAACTCATGATGCTTTTTTTTTAAGAAAATTGCTATGGAGCATAAATTTTTTCTTAGACTTTCACACCTTTCCAAACCACTTTTTTCCTGAAGGATGTGGCCTACTTTCTGTAGCACTAAGCTTAAATGTGGTGCCATTTAATTACACACAGACTAATAAAGCAAGACATATTTAAATGTAATTTTGTAGCTTGTACACATAAACTCAAGCCAGTGGATGATGAAATGCTGCTAAAATTATCCTTATCCAGTAAAATTTATTGCAGTGATGAAAATCTTGACATCTATTCCAAAGTTCAAATTAAACTTTAGCGTAATAGAGTAGCCTAAGTTAAACCAAAGTAAATATGCAATTATTTATAGTAATTGTATGTCTGTGTGTTGCATATATTTAACTTTTCAGAAGAAGTCAGTGAACCCACATTGTGGGGACGGCTGAATTAATTACAAGCGTACACAAAAGGGTATACTCTTCAATGATCTCAGCATGTCACTTTGAATTTATCCATCTGCCTAATACCCACCTGTCTAGTTGCTCTTTCATTTAACCACGTATTATGGCATCAATATTAACTTTCAGATTCGGGTAAAACCATTGCCATTTCCCAAGCTATTTGCCTCCTAATAAACACAGACTGAAGGGGAAGTGTTGAAAGCTATGGCAATATTTTTCCCATAATGTTTGATACAAATCCCAGCTGCACAGCATTGTATGTTAATAACCATTATTTAATTAACAGATGAAGAAGCCCTTTGGAGCTGCTCTGGCAGATTTTGAACTTGATCTTCTATCATTTGATGTCATGCAAGACCAGATAAATGACAAGTCTTTCGAGAGTCTGCAGAGCCCCTTTAGAACAGCTGCACAGTCTTCCCCCTTCTTTGCAGCAGGTTTCTCACTTAAGAAAAAAACACGCTTCATTACATCGCCTCTTACTTGAGCTGCAAGGGTCTATTCAAGGAAGATAAGCCTCTTAGAAATGAAGTAGCGTTGAATTTAGGTTTTGAGTGACAGCAGGAAGATTTATCCATTCAACAGACAATACCGCTTTCTCTGCATTAATCTAGGAGGCGGACAATGATCTGTTTTTTAGGCCTCATCTCATCTCTTTCCCACAGCAGAAGGTGATTAGAGTTAGGAAACAGGGACTGTGAAAGAAAACTTGAGCACTATCTCTCTAGCCCTCCTGTTTCCTGAAGGGGTAAGAGGGAGCCCCTAGGCCAAGGGCATCAATCACAGATTCACAACAAGGATAGGATGCTTTACCACTGGGAAACCGATAGGCCACAGGTATAAAGGGGTGAGCCCCAGAACCCAAAGGGTAAAGCATTATAGTTAACCTCCCAAAGAGGGAAGAAAGCACAAAGTAGCTCTTCATAAGTGAGAGCCCTTGAATTCTTCCTGGCTGGGCCCAAATGAAAATGTCAGGAATCTCTTGGACTCAACATGATATTCTACCACCTATACACAGGTTAAGGTTCAGTGAAATCCCAATTAGCTGATCTGCCAGCGGAAGCCTAAACAAACAGGAGACACAAAACAATGCCATGCAACATTTGAGTGAGATTTCCACAACACAACCATTTCAACTATTTCATCTCATTTATATCTATCTTCTGCACCTCAGGAGAGGATTTCTGTAGGAGCCCAATTATTTTTTTTTTTTTTTGAGACGGAGAGTCTGGCTCTGTCGCCCAGGCTGGATCACAGTGGCCGGATCTCAGCTCACTGCAACTCCACCTTCTAGGTTCGCGCCATTCTCCTGCCGCAGCC
Source organism: Colobus angolensis palliatus (assembly GCF_000951035.1). Taxonomy (NCBI): domain Eukaryota; kingdom Metazoa; phylum Chordata; class Mammalia; order Primates; family Cercopithecidae; genus Colobus; species Colobus angolensis. The sequence goes on along the minus strand of NW_012116143.1, from coordinate 2,057,113 downwards.
TCCCGAGTAGCTGGGACTACAGGTGCCCGCTACCTCGCCCGGCTAGTTTTTTGTATTTTTTAGTAGAGATGGGGTTTCACCGTGTTAGCCAGGATGGTCTCGATCTCCTGACCTCGTGATCCACCCGTCTCGGCCTCCCAAAGTGCTGGGATTACAGGCTTGAGCCACCGCGCCCGGCCTAGGAGCCCAATTATTAATTTGAAGTATCCCTCTCAGTCAAGCACTGAGCACAGAGCCCATTGTGAGCAACTCGTCAACTGCTAGTAACCTACAAAGATACTACCCTGAAGTCCAGCATAAGAATTCCATTTTACAGGAAATACCTGGTACTATCCTTAGTGTGGGAGGCTTGCCACTTTATTAGTAGACTATTTGTCTATGTTTTGAAGTGCAGAAATTGACGAATGGACTTTAGAGAGACTATGGTGGCTTCGAACAATGCTCTCAGTTTGGGGCATGCAATTTTTTTATTTTCGATAGGTTTTGGGGGAACAGATGATGTCTGGTTACATGAATATGTTCTTTAGTGGTGATTTCTGAGATTTTGGTGGACCCATCACCCGAGCAGGGTATGCTGTACCCAGTATGTAGTCTTTTATTTGCAAACAGAAGGATGCTACTGCCACATCATAATATCCAGGGATGCCTTTTATAGACTACTCACAGTCTTGATCCTTTTTCCTTTAGCTCACTGTGAAGGTACATATCAAATGTCTAAAAATAAATGAATAAAATGAAATATTCACCTCCAGTAACCCTCAAAGTATCCCTGCAGCAAGACAATCAAAAGTGAGCCCAGAAAGGTTTAGAACTCGGATACTGGAAAACAAGTATGAGGCAAAATGCTTTCGTGTGATACCTATTTTCCTGAAAAGGCAGCGCATGGAGGCTGGGAGAGACTCTCATTCAAGTGTGAGTAATTAATTAAGTTAGTAAGTACGCAGAGAGAAGAGTCATAGACATTACCACAGAATTAAATCAAGTTGCCCCAAATGACTTGTAAATTTAAGAGCAGATTGTGTGTTCTCTAGAAATCAATAGAGTCATCACATTTTGACATTTCCTATTGTTAAATTGTGTTTTGTTTTGTTTTTGCAAAATGTCATATTGACAACTAGAGACTTCCTTGACATTTACCCCATGTGATACTGGAAATATCTGTTCGTCAATCTTAAAGCCACTGTAACCAGCCAAATATTGTGGTGACAGGATATAATCCATGTTTCAAGTCTCCTAGGAACCCAAATCCAACACCAGCACCAATATCAACACCAAAATGTGGCTTGAAGAAGACTCTGAAGGAAAATAAGAAACCATCACTCAGACCCTTTGGAAATCCCTTATAGCATCGTAACACAGAGGCTATGCTCACATAGTGAACAGGTCTGCAGAAAAGCAGTAATGATTCAAAACAAAACCAAACAAAAAAAGGAGCACTGAATCTGTGTTACTCCGTATTGTCCAAATGAGTCTGGGAAAGACGGTTTTATTATTATCTCTGATCCTCAAATTCCTTAAAGTCCATCTTTATCGCACTGTTATCGATAATTTCTTCTTTACCTACTGTTTCCATAATCCAAAGTTGACCTCCCAGGTGGCAAAAAAAAAGCAGTGCCTCCACCATCAAACCCTACCTAATGGGCCTAATCAGCTCCTACCATGATAGTCTTTATTTTCTTCTCCTTGCTTTCTGCCTTTTTTTTTCTTTTTTAATTACTGAAGACTCTTGTTTTAGAGAAACCCCTAATTGCTTCATTTTAAGATGTTATGTTTAACCTCAGGAAATGGTGCTATAAGACCTGGCAAACAGCTTTCTGGTTGTTTCAATCAGTACCAGATTATGAGGTCCAGCCGGGTAAGAACTCTATTCATTTTCTTGCCCTGTCATCTTGATCTTATTTGAATGTCTGGGGAGCTGGAGGTGCTTAGCTGGCCCTGAGTTTCAGGACAGGGGGTGGGAGTACCAGGGAGAGCTATGCGATGTGTTAGAGACACTGAAAGTTTTCATTTTGACTCCTTAATGAGAGCGACCTTTGACACAGGCTGATGAGTTCCATGCCTGTCCTGGTGTGCTTTTTGAAAACATTTGACACTGGTCACAGGTCTGACAGGGATATGACTAATGAAGTCGTGGTATAAAAATAATGGGCTGCAATTGCAAGTCATTTGCATGAAACCAAACTCCTTAAAAACTTGTCTCTGTTCACTTTCTGTTTTCTAAATGAGTCAATAATATGAATCAGATGGGTTGAAGGGAATAGACTCCCAAATATTCCTTCTATAAGTTTGGTAAATTAGTTGGCATTTGGTGCAATTTTTGTTGCCTTGAGGCCTGGTTTAAATTGGACTGTAGTTACTAAATTGCTAGGGCGATTGCAGAATGTGTAGGATAATGCATAATACCTTGTTTTTCTTAAGCGTTTCGTCAGAGAGCTTCTTGTGAGGTCAAGGGGCCCAGGCAGCTCTTTGCAGAAAATATCAAGTGAGAGTAAATAAGAAGAAATGTAAGGAGGTTGTGGGGGAGGGAGAAAGGAAAGGACTAAATAAAGGAAAGGAAAAAAAGGAATAAATGTAGAAAGAAGAAATAAAACAAACCAAAAAGAGGGCAACATGGATTGGGGTCCAAAAACACAAAAGGACAGGAACAGGAGGAAAAAGAGGGAGATGGGAAAAAATGGAAAAAAGAATGCAGAGTGGTTAGAGAAAATGGGGAATCGAAGAAAACTTTTAAAGGGAGAACCCTAAAAGAAGAAGTTGCCATGACTTTAGTTTATCCTGTCAAACTGTGTATTATTTATCCTCACACAGTGCTAAGCATCCACTAAACAAAACTCTGGGCTAATAGCAGCTCACAGTTCACACACTAAGGCTGATCCTTCCCTTCGTCTCTGCACGACCCTGCCAAAGTTCCTGATGTTTCATCCTTTCACCTGTAGCTAAAAACACCTTCAGAGAAGGTTTCAGCAAAACTTCTGAAATTACATTTGACCAGCTGTGTCAGGAAGCAGCAGCCAGGAGGAGGCACATTGTACAAGTTCCTTCCTAGAGCCTTCCTCCTGTGGGACTGACTATTCATGATTTAAACACTTGGGGTTTTCTTTATGATCTGTCAGTTTCAGCACATCTATTTGGAACTTTGTTTTGCTTACTAGTGTATAGGACAAAACTAAATATCATGTGTTCCCAAACTTAAATAAAAAGAAATACAAATGATTTACAGATACACACAAATAGAACAAATGAATAAAGGAAAGGTTACATGGCGCAGAGGAAAGGGTACACAGAGGTTTGGAAATGAACCAGCTCTGGTTGCTCTGTGACCTTGGGAAATTGTCTTAATCTCATTGAGCCTCAGTTTCTTCAATCACAAAATGAAGGATTAAAAGATTGTTTTACGAAGTACTAGCAAAGAACCTGGCATATCATGAGTAGCTAAAACAAATGAATGAGCAGGCAGAGTAATATACTCTCTTTTGTGCCTGCCTTTCAAGAAAATATTTCTCACCTACCATTCCTACATAAAGAAATCAATAATAATTCTACTTATATCCCTCGATAACACTGAAAATGCAGGATAGAACATGCATAGACTCCATAAACTAACCGCATTGCATCTGTTGGGGTTGTACATTCTACTCCCAAGAACCTGAAATCCAAACAACTAACAAAGTGAAACATGTTATCCTCTCTCTCTCCCTCTGTCTCCCTCTATCTCTCGCTTTCCCTCCCTCTCTGTTTCTCTTTCTCTTCCTGTAGAACTGCCCATCACATTCCAAATCTCCACTTAAATCCTTAGATTAGTGCATACCAACCCAAACTCCTATATTTACTTCTTCTAAAAAAGCAGAACTAAGGATTAATGTTCATAATCATGACTTGATAATAGTTTAGTGTTTTGTTTTGTTTTTTTTTTTGAGACAGAATCTTACTGTGTCACCCAGATTGGACACAAACAGATCTCACTACAGCCTCTACCTCCTGGACCCAAGTATGCGACCACACCTGGCTAATTTTTTTTTTTCCCTGAGAAACGAAGTCTCACTGTGTAGCTCAGGCTGGTCTTGAACCCCCGGGGTTAAGCAATTCTCCTGCTTTGGCCTCCCAAAGGGCTGGGATTACAGGCATAAGCCACCGTGTCCGGCCAGTAAATATTTTAAAATCAATTTCTTGAGAAATATTTACTGTAGCCTAATTCTCAAAAATTGATCAATCGTGGTTACTTTCAGTTTGTCACAACTGGCCAAATTCGGGCCACTCCAAGCCCCAATTATTCTAAATATGCATGCATTTACTCTATGAATTCCTGCTGAGAGAATATTATTTCAGTTGTTTGTCTTAATGAGGCTCCTCAGTCCCTAAGCAAGTTTTCTTATTGTTGCTGAAGTAAAGACATAGAAGATATTCTCATTCTAGGAACCAAAGCTAACATTAAAAGACAGTAATAGAATTAGAATAAATTTTTTAAAATTAAAGAGTTGTTTTTTAAGAAACAAAATAAAGTTTAATAAAGACAGAAGAAAGGCCGGGCGCAGTGGCTCATGCCTGTAATCCCAGAACTTTGGGAAGCCAAGGCGGGCGGATCACGAGGTCAGGAGATCGAGACCATCTTGGCTAACACGGTAAACCCTGTCTCTACTAAAAATACAAAAAATTAGCCAGGCGTGGTGGCGGGCACCTGTAGTCCCAGCTACTTGGGAGGCTGAGGCAGGAGAATGGTGTGAACCCAGGAGGCAGAGCTTGCAGTGAGCCGAGATGGTGCCACTGCACTCCAGCCTGGGCAAAAGAGCAGGATTCCACCTCAAAAAAAAAAAACAGAAGAAAATGAAGAATGATTTAGAGAAAGTCTGGGAAGGCTCAAAAGGAAGACGCTTAGGGTTGTTGTAGTACATTTCCAATTGAATTTGAGTATACTACTGGTAAACTACTATGTATTTCTAAAGAAAGTGGGACTTAACAAGTGAGTATGACATTCGGCAGCTGAGAATTCATCCTTTCTCTGTAATCAGTAATGCTAAAGACTATACAGAAAGTGGTCCACACAGCCCAGCATTGTATTCACATTTTAAAGAATGAAGACACTGAAAATGAGCAGTACCAAAAAGTACTAAGAGGATGAAAAATAGATCCTGAAAGGAAAAGACAATATAAATTCTAGTTATTTCACTAGAAGTGATCAAGAATCAAGTAAGTGCAAAAGGATCTTATGAGAACAATGCTGACTGGTTGGCTTTCATTTCCACAGATTATCAAGCAAGATGAAATGGGAAAAATGGATAGAACATAAAGAAAATCTTCTTGACAGTAATAAATATAAGAACATTTTTAAATATTGGACAAAATGACCAATAGAGGTTATGGATTAGAGGTCTTAGAAATCTTTTAAAAATATGAGCAATGACCATCTGTATTAAATGGTTTGTGTCTTTACCTGCCTGGAGGCCAAACACTGAATCATTACCAAACGTATGGTTCTATTATCCCAGAGATTGATGTCATTACCCCTGAAGTTTAATACAGAGGAATGGGGCAGGCAATTGAATAGTGATGAATCGAAAATTTAAGGATTGAAGAGATGATGATAGAATATAAGTCTAGCATTTAATTTCTCTAAAACTCCACAGAAAATAATTCTATAAAAATAAAAGTGTGTGGAAGTTCTATTTTGTACTTTAATTATGTGTGTATTTGACTCATTTCCTTTATTAAACCATAAGCTTCTTGAAGGCAAGAGACGTATATTTCTCCTCATTTCCCCTCCACCTCACCCACCCACCCAAAGTCCCTAACACCAGGGCCGAGAACCAGGTGTTATTACCAGGTCTATAGACACCTATAAGGTTATATCTACCCCTGCCTGGACCCCAGAGTTTGTTAACTATTTTAAATATTCCTACCCATCCCTTCTTAAAAGCTACATCTTCATGAGGTAGGGAGTTTTATCTGCTTTGTTCACTAATAGCACCTATAATAGTTTCTGGTATATAGTCAACACTTAATAAATACTGGTTGAATGAGTGAATGAACAAATGAATGATTACTATTCAATACACTTCTTGAGGGCTATTTAGGAATAACAAGTTTTTTAAATCTCCCAAACAGGAAAAAAAAAAATGTTAGCAGCATTCTTAACAGGCGGTTCTGTATCCTGGGAGGCAAAACCATATTAATGCTAACATTTTTGTCTTCCTTCTCCCTATCATATTCCTATACAAAACTTTACAACCACAAAATTGCATGCTGTATTTAAAAAGAGAGAAAACATTTAAGATCAACAGTCTTATGCAGAATAATTAACTCAATTTCTATTTGTTTTTTGTTTTTTTTTGAGACAGAGTCTCGCTCTGTCGCCCAGCTGGAGTGCAGTGGTGCAATCTCGGCTCACTGCAAGCGCTGCCTCCCGGGTTCACTCCATTCTCCTGCCTCAGCCTCCTGAGTAGCTGGTGCCCGCTACCACGCCCAGCTAATTTTTTTGTATTTTTAGTAGAGACAGGGTTTCACCATGTTAGCCAGGATTGTCTCGAACTCCTGAACTAAGGTGATCTGCCCCTAGGCCTCCCAAAGTGCTGGAATTACAGGTGTGAGCCACCACGCCCGGCCTCAATTTCTATTTTTTGTATTTTCATTTCAAAATTTGAAATAGTTGGCTAATCAATAGGTGGTTTTAAATCTACATTTTCCTATCCATTTCTTTGCAAGTAAAGTAGGAATGAGAATACTTGCTCCCATAGGGGAAACACATAAAAACCACAGAAGATTATGAATATACTATTTAGTTTAAATTCTTTTACATTATAAACCTCACTCTGCATTCAAATTTCCATCTTTACTTTTCCCATACCTTTGTATTTTAAGCATCTAAAGCCAACAACTATAATAGTTTGCCGTCTAGTTAGCATAATTTCTTTATTGCCTTGGGCATAGATTTGCAATGTAATGTAAATAACAATACTATTTTGCATGGCTATTGTACCTCTGGAAACCCTTTACCAACATTAATTTTCACAACCGTCCTTAAGGAATAGGTGATCACTGATATTATTAAGGCTCAGGCTAATGAAATTTGGCTTGAAGAATAATATATTTGCAAGAAAGCTTTAATTTACCATTTGTCAGTTTAGTGTTATATGGGTATGTATTTGTGTTTCACTAGATCCCAAAGAAAGCATTTGCCTTTGTAACATCCCCTGGGAATATATAATTTCAATTTAGATTCTTCACTTACCCAGACAGGAGACTGAATTCTGTTTATTTGTTTGTTTTAATAGATCTCTATGTCTACCTTACACCAAAGCTCAGTCTGACCAGATGCACAAGTGAAATTACTCAGTTTGGTCAGTTCTTAAAGCATAACCATCTGGTAGTGTTCTCTGTGCAGCAGCTTTTAGAAATAGCTTTCCACTTACTAGGTATCAGCAGTTAGTGCTGGCATTTCTGTAGTAATCATAGAAGAAGTAATCATAGTACTGGTAATATTAAGTCACATTCATTGAGGACTATATGCCAATTCCTGTTGTAAGCACCTTATGTGTACTAACTCATTTAACTTTCATAATAACCTAATAACAGCAGTGCAGTTATTATCCCCACCTTTCCAGATGCAGGAACTTGGACAACAAAAAGAGGTTAAATAATAGTCCAAAGATGCACACTTGATAAAAGGTGGGGTCAGCATTCCAACCAATATTTATTGAGCACCTAATTTTTTTTTCCCAGACACTTCACAATGCTTTGACTGCCCAATATTTCCTGTAATACAGAAATGATCATACTGTATTTTTATTCGGCAACATCTATCAGAAAGCCTGGAGCTGTCCCCAAATGTTTCTGATAATCACATCTCTTTCCGAAAACAGGGAGTTTTAAGAGAATGGTAACATTTTTTGCCATTGGCATGTATGGCATGGTTTCTGTCAAAGGGACTGTGGCTCTTTATCACATGTAAACCCACACACACACACACACACACACACACACACAATCACCTATTGAATGGGCCAACTCAAACAACTGGTCAGTGAAGGCTGGGGAAATCAGTCAAACCTGTTATTTGACACCATGTAGAACAAAAAGGGAGGGGAGATGCAAATATTGTTGAATCTAATTTTTTACTTTTTAATATCCTGTCCTGGAACCATGCAAAGTAATGCTAGAACCTGTAAAATATTTAGGAGGAACGTGGTAAGGACAAAAGATAGTTTCCAATGCTACTCTAAAAATGTATTGATTTAATTGCAAACAGTTACATTGTACACTGTCATAGCCTAATGCTTCATGGAACAAAGAATTTCCAGTTGCATCTCCATGTCTTTTATCTTTTAAAATGCACTTTTGTATTTGTTTACAAAGTTCTATTATTCACCTACCAGGAAAAAAAATACCAAATTTAAATGAATCCCTTTATCCAAAATTAAATCCTGGCCTTAAGGATCAGATCCAGAATTAGCCAGAAATATGCATAAACTCCATACAGTTCCAAATTAATTTGTTAATTTAATTACCATAATAATTCAAATTGTTGACCATATTGTCATCAGAAACCAGAAGAAAATTATAAATAAATAGAATCTTTGTTATTTGTATTAAGCAAAATAAAATTACATAAAGAGAGACCTGGATATGTCGAGTATCTTTCATCTTTGAAGTAGTTGCTATATCTTCTGTATAATATTGCAGTATTCAACGTAAGGACTCATTTTATCAAACAACAGAGTAAATAACAAAACAAAAATATACGGTGACTTGCTGGCTCATAGATGATGATTTCCTCAAGGCTGCAGTGACTTACACACCTTTCTTTGGCAACTCCTTTTGGAATTCTTTTTTATTTTTCCATAGAGATTTTTGTGCGTGATTTTTATTTTGTTTTGTTTGGATACTTTCATGAGCTGCAAAATTATGTGGCGCTCCCCTTCCATAATTTGTCCCATTAAAAGTTCTGCCATCCTGTTAGGCATATAAGTGACATGGTGGCCAGAGTTCAGGGGTGACGGGAACTGAATTTTGAAACCACACAATTTATGTGGAAATAAAGTACATTTCTCATTTGTTTCTGAGTTAGACATATGGGAAGACTCTGTGTGTAATAGGCTGTTTCATTTGTGTGATGGAGAGATTTTTTTTTAAGCCTTCTGGAGAAAAAAGTCATACTGATGTCTAGGTTCATCTATGCTTCTTTCCCCATATTTTAATGTGGAAACATTTTAGAACTCACAGTTTCCACACTTCGTACATTTTCCACAGTTAATTAATCCTGCTTTCCCTCATGACAAATGACCCTATCTCATAAAAGGACACACTGGCAAGCAAGGATTTAACTCAAAGGAGCTATTCTTTGATATATATGTTTGGATTTGGGTTTTTTTTAAATTTAAAAACATTGGACTCTCAGAATATGAAAATGTACTACATCTCCTACAGAAAAGTAAATTTGGAAATCTTTTAGGTAAATCAAATACATAGGGTTTTTTTCTTGTCTTCAAGAACCACCATGTCCAATTAGAGAGGTGGGAAGTATGACTATTCCATACCTATATTTTGAAGTCTACCATACCTTGTGCTGTCAACTCAGTAAATTCAGAAAGTAAACCCTACTCAAGTGGCTGTGTGGTAGCTTCTGAAAATTCCCAATGCAAATGGCCCTCTTTTTTCCCTCCCAACTCTCCAAGTCTTAGGGAAAGAAATAAACTCCAAATTATTAACCTATTGCTAATTTTCCCTATTACTCAATATTAAATTAAGATGGAGAAGAAGGCCCCAGGATATTAATCTAGGCTGTCTGCTTCCCACAGACACACAAAGCTTTGCAGTATAAGAGCTAGAAGGTGAATGACACCACTATTCTTATCTCTAAGAAGTAACTGAAAATCTCATAGATTGACGATAGGCCAAATTCGGCCATCACATATCCCTACGCCTCTCTAGAGACCAGGAAGGCACCATGTTAGAGTAGATTCTACTTTAAACTTTATAAGTAACTGCAGGTCCTAGGACATCCATGCCACCTCTCAGGGCCTCTGTTTCCTCATTCGTAAAATGATGTGGCTGGAAAAAACATTCTCTAATGGCCCCTAGCTCTGGCATTTTATGATTTTATCTTATGCCGTGTAATATGGCATGCTATTCCCCACTGTCTCCCCTCTCCAACCCCCATTGATTTATTGCTGAATAGCTAGTCTGTACAGCAAGCTCTGGGCTTAACCTGGCCTCACTTGCATTAGTCAAACCAAGTTATTTCTCATCTTCATCACCACACTGCAATTCCGACTCACATAGAAAAATCTATCTATCTGCCTGCAAACCTATACATCCATCTACCTACTTTTAACAAACCTGTGTTCAAATAACATGCAACTTCTAAAGAAAAATTAGTGTTTCTAAGGCTGATTCCCTTGGAATCACTGCAACCATTTTGTCGCAAAAGACACCAATTTAGTCAACTTGCAAGACTCTTTAGAATTCAGGCATTCCCTCTTCACTTTCCCTTTTATTCAGCACTACCCTTTCTTGGCATCTTTGGACTCAGAACTATGAATCGCCACATGCCTTCCATTTTGTTCCACATCTGGACCAGAGGCAGGAAAACAACAGATCATCAACAAGTTCAGGTGGAGTTTGTTTTTGTTTTGGATTTCCATAGACAAGAAGAGAAAACAAACTCTAAGTAAGCATTAGTTTTTACCAATTTATTTTTCTAACGTGCTACATTTCTGGGGGAAAATATCCACTGATTTGATGAAAAAGTATGAAGTTGGGAAGCCTGCTCATGTGGACATGAGGTAAATACCAAGATGAATAAGATGACTAAGGTAGCTAAAATAGATATAGTAGCAACAATAGGGTTATTTGCTCTACCTTAGAATCAGAGTGCCTACACTGATAAGTGAGCATATCTGGCAAAATCTGCTCCCACAGAGGAATGGCCAGTGCAGAATGTTCTTCTCTAAACGGTTGTCATAGGCCAATTTGTTAAGACTAGAAATGGAGAACCAGAATAAGAATAAAATCCTTTTCTCTAAGATTCAGGCCTGTCACATAGGTACAAAGGAAGAAGTATTTTTAAAATCTCTATTGTATGTCAGGCGCCATGCTAGGTACTTCTATATGCATATTTCATTTAACTTTCTCAACAGGTCAACAGTGTGGTTCTTACCAGTTCCCCATTACATCATGAAAACCTTCGGATTTTGAAAGTCCACACACAGCCACTTGATGGTGGATATGAAATAATTGTACATTAAGATTATTAAGCTGCTGCAGTCAGATAAAATATTTAACAAGTATTAAGCTGAAAGAGATAACGTGAAATCAGTTTTAGCTACGATACTAATCTAGAAGTTACTATCTCTACTGAAGGCAGCAAAATAGAAAGTGTCCCTACTAGCACAGCATAATGCAAAACGCAAGCAGGCCTTCTGCAGAACCTATTAGAGAAAGCAATCTGCTCTAGAGTTGATGAAGATTCCCTAATCAAAGTGAAATTGAGCAAATTCCTAAGCCAGATGGGGAGTTTTCTGCTAGCAAGTCATCAGAAACAAAGATGCCAACTTGAGCCTATGGAAAGGCACAGTCCAAGAATAACATGGAACACTACCTCACTGAGAATAGAAAACTCCAGACCCCACCAGGACTGTGGCAATCCTCTCAGCCCTCTCGCTTATTAGTGGAAGAGAATGGGGATTCAATAACAGAATCCCTTTGTACATCATTTATATCTTTGTACATGTAATTATACTCAAATCAACTACGTAGAAAATTTTATATTACCCCTAAATTATAATGTGGGTTCAGTCATTCTCTGATTCAAGGAAATGTTGGCTTTGTAAAAGCAAAGGTAACCTTCTGCTGTATTTTGTAGGCTGTGGACAGAGAAATCCCTGGAACAATTGGAGAGTTGAGAGTCAGATGCACCAAGCCGAGAGAGAAAGCCAAGTGCACCATTTAGCAAATGATACGGTTTATTTCTCTTTGGTTTTTTGCTCCATGTTACACACCCACATACTTGTAAGACAGAGCAGTGAATGGCCTCTTCTGTCTCAGCCCAAAGCCCACACTCTGCTATGTCACACTGTTATGACAAATAGGTGATGAACCCGTGCTAATCACCTATTTCATTTGAATGATCCAATGTAACAACGTGTGGATTTGAGAGATGGTCTCATACTAAAAACAAATAAAATGAAAGAGAAACCTTTTATAATATGTAGGGTTCCTTATTAAAAGATTCAGAACCACAGGTCAAATAGCATGCTCTCCAGGAACAATATGATAAAATTCTTTCCTAAAAGGAAAATTCCACTGAAAACAAGCACTTTCTATGTCCTAGGAGATGGCCCATAACAACAGTACAGTATAAGAATAATTTTCCATAAAAAATACTCATAAAATCAAAACCATTTCTGGTCCCCACCCATTTCATCTTCATTTTTTAGAAGTCAAACTGAAGTGATGTGGCCGTTTACAGTTCCAGAAGAAGGGAGCACAGAAAGCTGAGTGACTGTGACTCAGACCTTTGTTCTACCCCCAGCCAGCAGTTACCCTTCAACCAGTCTCGCTCTTCATCCCTCACAATGCAAACTTCAAAGTCACCCTGCCAGAAACAAACCCAAATAATTCCCAAATACACCACTAGAAACCCAAACAAAACACTGGATTAAAAATTCCAGGGTGTCTGCTGTTCACAAAAACTTGCTGGCTCACCAACAAAAATCTGGGCATCAGCACTGTGCTGTCCACGACTCCTAAAGACGGATGTGGCTGCCTCCAGTCCAGAAGGCCTCTTCCTTTCTGACTTTCACATTATTCCTCATCCGACTGCGGCCTACTTGGCCAACATTATCTTCCTCACCCTTTCACAGAAAGCCTGCACCTCCTCTTACTGCCCCCATATCCACCCTGCCCGACTGGATGGTGTTTATCCTTTCCTTCCAGCCTTCTCCTTTACCCTCTGGGGTGTCCACCGCCGTCTCCTCTCTAGTTCCCCTAAATCCTTGCCCAATGCCCAATTTAGGTCCAGCCTTTACTGGGTAACTTTTATCCAAGCACATTAGCTTCTCTCTGCCCTGAAAGTCTAGAATTCTTCCCACGTAGGGCACAGAATCATGAAGCTCAATCTCTCCAGTTGCTTTATATATGATAGTCTCATCTTTTCATCCGGATTAAAAGTCCACATCTTAGAGTCCCTTGCCATGGACAATTAGGGCACTTAAAGCCAAACAGCTGCCAGTATTTTCCACAATTGCATGTAGAATAATTCTAGAAATCTACTATTTTGAAATTCCACTATAATTTTAAAATGCAAATATCCTTTAATGTTCCTAAGCATGGAATTTCCTGGGTCTATTGATTAAGACTACGATGTAGATATTTTCCCTACACCTTCACACTCCATTCGCCATTTGATTCCTTCCCTGCTTGCTCCCACAACTTTCTGGGCTAACTCCATCAAAGCACCAATCACATTTTATTATGCCAGAATCAGGATAACGTAGAGGTGAAAAATGCAGGCTATAGTCTGGAGGACGCAGATGAAATACTTATCTTTATACCCAACCTTTATACCCAACACACATACACACACACACATATATACACATGCATACATACTTATAAATGGCTCATTCTATACATGATATATAGGCATGATATGTATTTACACACACATCATGGATATATATGTACATATAAAATACAGTGTATGTGTATACATCTAAGACATATATATGTATAAAATGAGATATATGTGCATTCATTTATTTATTATTCATTTGTTTATTTACTGATTAATGTTTACTTACTAAATGCTAAGATAGAATTTTTTGAGAATTCAATTCTTATTGAGAAGGGGTCTCGCTATGTTGCCCAGGCTAGTCTGATATTCCTGGGCTCAAGTGATCCTCTGGCCTCAGCCTACTCAGTAGCTGGGACTACAGGCCTGCAAGACTGCACCCAGCTTGGCTGGGTTAATAGAGTATTACCACTAGGAAAAGAAAATGCAGAAATGTTGTAGCCTCACCCTGCTTGCAGTCTGTAGATGGGAAAAATCAAATGCAGGGAAATTAATTTTTTCAAGACTACACATGGTGGAAAGCAAAGTTTGAGAAGGAGCTAACAAACTAAATTCAACAGGAAAACAGCATAAATATTACAGCTAGACAAGAACACTGAAGGAGAAAATTTCCCAACAGAGGAACCATTTGGGGATCCTGAGGCAAATATACCCTGTACAATGCAGATTGTCTATATATAGGTGTAGCTCACTGTGGCCCATGAAATATCAGCATGTGAATCTCCTTCAGTGTTAATGCTAAAAATTCAGATTCCTCAGTGCCATCTCAGAGCTATCTAATCTGAATCTCCAAGTAGGGTCCAGGAATCTACATTTCCACGGAGTCCCATGAGGATTCTCTGCACACCACAGCTGAGAACCACTGGCTCTACCCTAATCAAGCTGACAATGGAACAAGATATAAAAGACTAGGCAGATGCTGCTGGACTTGAGATCCCCATTCCCAAGGAGTCAATTCAAAGACAGTCATTGGTCATTAGGCTAAACCAAGTGGCCCAATTTCACTTACTTATTCTTCATTCAAAAAACTACTTTTCTGCCAGGTGCAGTGGCTCACGCCTGTAATCCCAGCACTTTAGGACACCAAAACAGGCAGATCACCTGAGGTCAAGAGTTTGAGACCAGCTTGGTCAACATGGGGAAACCCTGTCTCTACTAAAAACACAAAAAATTAACCAGGCGTGGTGGTGCACGCCTGTAGTCCCAGCTACTCAGGAGGCTGAGGCAGGAGAATTGCTTGAACCCAGGAGGCGGAGGTTGCAGTGAGCCGAGATTGCACCACTGCACTCCAGCTACACTCCAGCCTGGGCAACAGAGTAAGACCCCTCTCAACAACAACACCACCACACACACACACACACACACACACACACACAAAACCTTTTCACCTAAGTACCTCAAGTCCCTCCACCAAAAAAAAAAACAATGCTCTCTTAAAAATAGTTGACCCTTTGCTCTAAATGTAAAGAAAAACAGAAGCACATGTGGCATTGTGAAAATGACCTATTCTCAATTTTCTATGTCTATCTAGAGCTGTGACATTCTTCTATTTTTTTTTTTTTTCTTTTAACTCAGAATTCTCAACCCTAAAGCAATGGCCCTAAAAATGTAGTCCCTGGACTAGCAGTATCAGCATCACCTGGGAAGTCAAATTCTTAGGCCCCAGCTCAGAGCAGCAGAATCAGAAATTCCAGAGGGGAGGGCCAGCACACTGGCTTAATAGACCCTTTGGATGATTCTTATACAGGCAAAGTTTGACAACCACTATCCTGAAGGAACACTGGGAGAAGAGGAGTTTCCATTAGTCCTTCTCAAGTCTGAGTCTCCTCTGCTTGGGGAAATGGAAAGAGGTGAATGGCAGGCTGAGCAAGGGAGATCCAGGCCCATCCGCTCCCATTAGTCCATCTGCAGGCATTCCAAACAGTAGGCTTTCATAGCAAAGCTTATCCTGAGTCTCAAAGTTGATACTCTCTGAACATCAATTGATAATCTTACCAACATGTTACCAGCAGGCCTGGTATGGAACACAAATAAACATCACAGAATCTGACCTTAAAAACTGGATCCAACTGAAAAAAAAAAACAAAAAACTGGATCGATATTCTAAAGTTAATGGGGGAGCAAGGGCTGGACTGGTTTAATTTAGTCAGAACTGTTTATTTTGAATGAATTGGTTGATTTAGGTCCTACAACCAGTTTCTAAGCATTCAATTTCAAATTAACCAGTTGCTTAAATAAAATGGTGAATTTTCTTTCTTTTCCTCAAGACAGGCTCATGTGGCTATGACCTGAAATCAATGATTAAAGAAATATTTAACAGTGTCTGCCCATTATTAAATTATTATTATTAATTAAAAGTTTAAAAAGAAAACAAAGCTTACTTTTGTCTACTAACGGATACAAGGATTTAGTGTTACAAATTACCTTTATAAACCCAAAATGCACAAGGAAGTGAAGTATATGTAGAAAATTCATCTCTAAAAGCATACTACCCACCGACGACTACCTAATTTAGCAGAATATATTACCTCTATGCTTCATAAATCTTAATTAAAGCCGTTAGTTTTCCTATTATGTGATCGAGAAATGCATCATTAAAGTTAAGCAGTTTCTACAAGTAATTATACACATATACACTTTAAAATTGCTTCACATAGACTGGAAACATTGTCTACTAAATCAAAAACTTGCAGAATTTCATTAATGCAAGATTTTTTGTATCTCCCAAAAGTCAAATGTGTCCCAGAGGAACCAGTATACTCAATGTTGGCTTCTTATAATACAATTTAATTCTCACAAACACAACTAAACTATTTAAACATTTACAGGGGTTGTCATAAATGCTTTTCTTATTTTTGATCAAATTCAACCTTACACTTAATACAGTTAACTGTAGTTATTTAATTTAAAAACTTGAGATTCCAACCTCAAAATTTTATAACAATATAAATGCAGTTACTTGGCTATAGAATACATATACTGTGGGGACTCCATTCTTCAATACGAAACACAAATACCAAAGCCAGAGAAGGAATATTTTTTAAAGTAGACATTATTGTAAATAACTTTTGGCACATTGAAGAAAAGAACCTCAAATCCAAATGCAAAAATAGAATTCTTTCATTCACATAGTCAATTTCAATCAGACACTAGCACACCAATCATAAGAATAATGTTTATATTTTTCTGTTTTGAAAAAAGATGAACTGATAAACTAGCTACTTGAAAATATAATGTTATTTGAGGGATTCTAGACATCCTAACTGAATAATTGGATGGAAAATATTATTGACAACTTCTCCATTTTCTCAAAAGGTGTAGTTTATTTAATTTATTGAAATGTTACATGTAACTCTTTAATATTATACTTCTGAGAGATGTGCAAGTTTCACCTTCAGAAACTGTCACTGGCCTTAGAAGAAAACACTTAGCTGCAAACTCTTGTGCCAAGAGCTTTCTGTCCTGGGGCATATGGATGAGTACATTCAGAGAACATGAAACAAGAGAAGGAAGACAGCTGTAGCCCAGACGGTGATGGATAACCCTTGATCGGGCAAATGTAATATCTCTCAGGGCTGAAAGTATATTATTAATTGAAATCCTTGGTTAGTTCCCCCTTGTAGACCACTATATAATTGCATCTCTACCTGAAAAACTGTTTTCAGCAGAATTCATAATGGGTAAAGTGTCCTCAAAATGTATATGAAGGGAATCTCTTTTGCTTATAAGTGATTATATCACAATATACACATTACAGACACTAAATCCTTATTTACATGACCATGCACAGACCAGAAAATAAATGCAAGCAGTTTACTGCTCACCATACAGCACAGTAACAATTAAAATGCTGTTTGATCAAAAATTAAAACCTAAAAAAAATGAAAACTAAAAAAAGACTGTTGCATAGAATTAGTGTTTCCATTTAGCAACAAATGCAAATGACCTCAGTGTATTCTGATATTAAATACAAACTCCCCAATATAAATATATTATAGTTACAAATACCTTAGTTTAATGAAATGCCTCTTCTTTTGTGACTATATTTTATGCATATAAATTGAACTAGTCAAACACATTAGCACTTTTTCTTATTCAAATAGAGTATATCAAATCTTGCTGGTTTAAAAAGAAAAAGTCTCTTAGGAAAATGAAAGTTATGGGGAGTTGAGGGGTTGAAAGGAGGTGAAGAGGTGCATGTTTCCAAGCTAGGGTATAGGAAAGATTAAATATCTTACTGAACTTCAGCCTGACATGGAAAAGTAACATCACCTAAAATCTCAATCTTATCAAAATGTAAGATGAAGTAAAATAGAAGAGAGGCGCATATTAAGAGATGTTCAACAAAAGTTTTAAAAATAGGTACAGTAATAATGCAATCCACTAATAAACTGGATAAGGAACCGGGTGGAGAGCCTAACAACCAGTCATACTAAATGACAGCTCAGAGGGCAAAGAGGTGTGGAAACTGAGAAGATAGACTTCCAAGTCTTTTCCTGCAAGTGCTTAGATTTTGAGAAGAGTCCAATACTGTCAGACAAAAGAGTCTTTGTGCAACAACACCAGGGAGGTGAAAGAAAGCTGCTCAGGAAAACCAATGTAGACAGCCCTAGCCTTGTACACAGGACCCGTGGAGAACTTTGACTTACGGGGCCTGCAGAAAGAACAATGCTAAATGCAAGATTATCGTATTCAGCCAATATCAGAATGGGCACAGACCAGATGTCTTTAAAAAATCATGTTGGATTTCTTCTTTCAAAAAATATATTTCTTATATAGCTGATACACAGACTACAATTTCAAATTGCAACAGTAGTCTTATACTAGGTCCTCAGACATTTGACCATGCTGGGTGATTTAACCTGCCTCACAAACCTTGATACCTCTGGTTGGCAGGGGCTCTGATTCTGAGTTCTTGGTGAAGTGGCAAAACAGCCCAGGAGGCAGTATCTACACACAAGGCCTAATATCCTGAGGTTTCTGTCCCAGAATAATGAAATAAGAGTCTGTTATTATTAAAGGAATCCTGGTGTCAAACAGAGACAATTTAAAATAGAGAAATACATACTAAACATGGATAGTGGTCCACTGTTTATTCAAATTCAAGATCTCTACAAAAACTTAGACTGTAAAACAAGTAAACACATCAGATAATTGGCACTTCCAGCATTAGGGAGAGATACCCAAGCTTTTGTCCCTGCAGGAAACCATAAATAAGAGAAAACACCCAGTATATCAACCTTTCTGGATCTTCAAAATAGAACTGCCTCATAAGTTTTACCAGGATAAAAATATTAAAAGATTCGTAATAAGGGCACAAAAAAAATCATTTTTCTCCTTCACCGTTTCCAACTGCCCTGCTATCAATCTGAAAATAATTTAAGTATCCAATAAACAAGCAACGTCCTTAAATAAACTTCAAAACTAGGTGCCAATTTTAAATTAGCATTAGATGCAATTTTATCTTAAAACGGTATCTTCGCAGCTGTAATTTCCATCATATGAAATAAACAGCAAGTTATAAAGCTGGCTGAAAATGTTTCAAAAATATACATCTGCTAATAAAACATATGAAAACGATTCAATCTCATACAAGAACCAAAAGAAAATAGGGTGCGAAGGTTTACCATGGAATTAAAATGTAAGAAGATAGCAAAACAAAGTCTTCCAGCAACTATTTTTTGTAGTGCTAAATTTTGTGGTGTAATGGAAACAGCATGATGTCAGAGACAGAAGCCTGGTTTTCAATTCTACCTCCATCTTGAACTAGCCATGGGACCCTGATTTGTAGATTTACTTCATTTATAAAGGGGGGTAATGACACTTTTCGTCTGAGTATAGTATAGTGAGCAATTTGCACAGCAGTTGGTGCATAATAAACTCTTAATGGGTATTATCTATTGATGTTATTATCACCGTAAGTTGCTAGATCAAATCAGCTAGCAAAGAGAAGGGTCTTAAGAAAACAGGAGACAAAAATGGATCCAAATGAGGCCAGAGTGAAGAAGGAAATATGGGACTAAGCATCAAAACCATGAAGCCCAAAGAAATGAGAAGAGAGAAACTTTGGAAACATCACAGGTCAGCCTGTGACCTTACTGAATATGATATGTGACCGCCTAATAGAATTGTTATTGATATGACACATGTAGCTTTAGAAACAAACTACACTAAATGTTTGCATTTGGCCTGTGCCTGAGGAAAACAGACATATTCATTCATACCACCTTACTTCCATCATTCAGGGTTTTGATAAAACATTAACCTCATCCTCACACCTTAAACGTAATTTTACCAAACTGAACTGAAGTGAGCTACAACGCTACAACCGATAGTGAAGAACCCTATATGTATTAACATGAGACACAGTTTAAAGTGTGTCCCCTTTAGCATAAGGCTGGGCGCGGTGGCTCACATCTGTAATCCCAGCACTTTGGGAGGCCAAGGCGGGCAGATCACGAGGTCAAGAGATCGAGACCATCCTGGCCAACATGGTGAAACCCCATGTCTACTAAAAATACAAAAATCAGCTGGGTGTGGTGGCGCGTGCCTATAGTCCCAGCTACTCAGGAGGCTAAGGCAGGAGAATCGCTTGAACCCAGGAGGCAGAGGTTGCAGAGAGCCGAGATCAAGCCACTGCACTCCAGCCTGGCAACAGAGTGAGACTTCCTCTCAAAAGAAAAAAAAAAGGTGTAAACCTATATATGGAAAAACTATGTAATGGAAGTCTGCTATGATACATTTAACTTTTAGACAAGAATAAGCTGGTTCCCAATATAAGCTTCGTGAAGATGTTCCATTATCCCAACAATCAATTCTCTCATTTAGGAATGGTTGAGAAATGGCTTAGTTGACCAAGTGCTATACTACACATAAATTAGCAATTTGCAAAAAGAGAAAGAATCAAATACACTCAACACCACAATATGATAAATATGTTGATTAATTCCCTGATCATTCAAATAGATATTCAGGAATTTCAAAATAGAAATTGACATATTGATTACATATCAATATATAATGATATAATGTGCATCATTATAATTTCCTTTGTCTTCTAGATGTAGGAACCTGCCAGTTAAAAGGAAGTCATAACTAACACTATGTCAGTTGAAGATTCATGTATGGATATACATAATACTCTGCACAACTACCTCTTGACTTACAATTTTTTTTTTTTTTCTGAGACAGGGCATCACTCTGTCACCCAGGATGGAGTGCAGTGATGCAATTTCGGCTCACTGCAACCTCCACTTCCTGGGCTCAAGCAATTCTTGTGCCTCAGTCACCCGAGGAGCTGGGATTAGCTGCATGGAGCTGGGATTAGCCACCACACCCAGCTAATTTTTGTATTTTTAGTAGAAGAGAGTTTTCACCATGTTGACCAGGCTGGTCTTGAACTCCTGACCTCATGTGATCTGCCCACCTCAGCCTACCAAAGTACTGGGATTACAGGCATGAGCCACTGTGCCCAGCCATTACTCATAAATTTTTTAAATTGAGATTAACATAAAATCATAGCAAATTATAAATACTCCCCAAGGGATTAAAAAACTAAGCAAAAATAGAGAAAGTCAAGAATTAGTCACCTGTAGTTTTCTCACGAAAACAGAGTTTAAATATATAATAGGAAGGTAGAAAAGTAGGCACAATATCTACAAATAATTCACATGCACACATATCCCTAAAATGTGCTAAGTATCATTTAGATGTCCAAAAACAAGAAACACCAATTACCCAGGGGCCATGATTAATTTTCTCCCTTCAAGAGGAACTAGGTCTGTAAAAGGCTTAGAAGTTAGTAGACTCAGGCCCACTCCAGGAAACTCGGCTGGTGTTTCCATTATAAACCACATTTCAGGAGTTTACAAGTTGAATGTTTTTAAAACATATTGGGCTCATAATGAGCTCACACATTCTTAAAATGTTCTCTTTTTGCTCTCCTTTAAAAAGTATGGCCACTTTCGTGAATAAATCATAAACAAAATTTCGGGTGATTATTTTTGGCTGAGCTCCAAGACACAATGGCTAAATGTTTGAATAAAGTAAAAAGACTAATTATTTTCTTCATTTGGAAAGTAGAGTAGAAAGGCCAGCCTGAGAAACACTCCACAGGACTTCCGTTTTAAAGCATTCTTTTGCAATATTTTCATTCAGTGGTTCAAGATCCCAGGATTTCAGCTAGGAATATGCAATCAAACTTCAAAAACTCCATTTCTACATCTGGAGATTTATGCAATAATCGCTCCAGCATTAGGCTTCTCTAAAGTTATTAGTGGTCAAAATTACATGTACCATGAAAGCCAGGAAGACTCTTAGAATGAAGCTAAAAGCCAGGTGGTAAGGCACCTACGCTTAGGTGTCACCACAAACCCAAATTTAAACCAACCTCATAGTTTTATAAGCCTTTTCCCTGTGCCAACTCCCAGCTTAAAAATAGTCCAGGGCAAAGCTCAGCAGAGAACTGAGTTGATGAGCAGGTTAAGGCTTAAAATCATTTCTTTCAGAACCAGGGGGAAAAAAAGAACCTGGCGGTTCTACCGAATATGAAAACTATTCTCCACAGCATCTCTAACACCTTTTGGGGTTTATAAAAAAGGAAGGCAGCAGAGATGTCAAAGCCAGGCATGCCTCATTCCCATAAGGAATAGAGCATTGAGTGTAACTCACCAGCCTCTTACATGGGAATGTTGGATGGTACAGCACCACTGAGTTCCAGAATGATGGTCCTGCACCACAGTAGAAAAACACCTTGATACAAGGTAGCTTTGCTGCTAAATTCTCACCATGCATGGCCTGAGTTTAACCTCTGAGGAAAAAGGTGTTCTCTCTAAACCTGTGAATTGACAAAATTTCTCCCATTCACAGAACAATCTTTCATCTGCAGGCTCATGCCACAATTAGAAGACATTAAAAGGTGCCCCATCCCAAAAGAAAGAGTCACATGAACTTTCTAAATTGCAACTATGCAAAAGACACAAGTAACACTGATTAAAACTGCACAGATTCCAACATTTAATTGATACTATTCTACATGTAGGTTAAAGGTTAAAAGTACCCTGCAACGCTGCTATATTTATTGACAAGGGCAACTTTTCCATCTGCTTCTAATTTTATCCATGATTGGTCATGAAACTCAAAAGAAAAATCCACTGCTGATAATAAATGAAATGAAATTTGCACTTTCCTATAAATACCATCTCCCCTTCAAGAAGAAGAATCCATTAATTACCAAGTAAGGAGAAAGAAGAATTAGTATGCTAATGAATACTAGTGTCCTAAATATTGTTCTTGATCAATAAACACACAACTTCAAACTCAGAACATTAGAAACAGAAATGTAATCTGATTTGAATGGTGGTTTAAGTAAAAAATTTATGGATCTGATATTTGGTAGATGGATATGGCACCTTTACACAATGAGTAGCTACCAGCCAACTTTCCAAAGATTAAGAACTTAGATGTTCTTTACTCATCAGCTAGCAAATGACTAACATTTCTAGATAGCCTTTACCACCTAAATCTAAACTACGGAAATAATACAAGAAGAGAGGCTGGAATGGGGGAAAAAGGAGCCTTTATGCTTGAATAGTATTTTTATACCCCTTCTCACTGGCTGATCAGGGACCTGAGTCCTTTATCCACCAATATCAGATTTCTCAACCTCAGCACTATTGGCATTTTGACCCAGGCGATTCTTTGTTTAACAGCATCCCTGGCTTCTATTCACCAGATGCCAGTAGCACCACCCACTAGAGGCTGCCTACCTCTTGTGACAACCAAAAATGTCTCCAGACATTGCCAACTTTACCCCAGGGAGAAAAGTCATGTCTGGTTGAGGACCTCTGACGTATACCAAAAGAAGAAGGAGACATCTAGTCAAAAAGAAAAAATAAATAACATATAAAATAAATCTGAAGGCATATGGAGTTTCTAGACCCCCACGGAGTTCTCCCTTCCTCAATCACTCCTGAGCTGCGGAGTCATCAAAGTAATCCACGAGACTGCAACTTACAAAAAAGCTATGTTCTGAAAGTTTTGAAATGCTCATTCGAAATACACCACCAATTTTTCCCATAGAAATGTTTAATATTTGTATGTAGTGAATAAGTTCACAGGCTAGCCCACTAATACATATATTCACTCATGTATGCACATAGACAAATACCACATACACACTTATATTTAACTTACAGGGAATATATTATTGTAATATCAGTAATTAAATACCACGAAAAATAAATATTGAATAACAAATTATATACAGTATTGCATCACATCATAAGGTTTTGGTCAACAATGGGCCACATATAAAACAGTGGTCCCATAAGATGATAACAGAGCTGAAAAATGTCTTTCACTTGAGTGACATCTTGATGATCCCGTCCCTGTGTAAGCCTAGGCTAGTGTGTGTGTCCTAGTTTTTAACAAGAAAGTGTCTAAAGTTTTTAAAAAAATTTTAAATAGTGAAAAGCTTATAAGATAAGGATATAAAAAATATTTTTGTACAGCTGTACGATGTATGTTTAAGCTGTGAGCACAGGAGTCAAAGTTTAAAAAGTCTGCAAAGTAAACAAATTACCATAAGCTAAGATTAATCTGTTATTCAAGAAAGAAAAATGTTTGTATGCATTTAGTGTAGCCTAAAGTGTACAGTGTTTATAAAGTCTGCGGTATTGAACTGCAAAGTCCAAGGCTTACACATTGACCCACCATTCATGCACTAACTCACCCCGAGCAACTTCCAGTCCTTTAAGCTCCATGGGTAGCAAGTGCTCGATACAGGTGTACCATTTTTTCTTTTACACTGTATTTTTACTATACATTTTCTATGTTATGCAATTGCCTACAGTATTCCGTACAGTAACATGCTGTACAGGTTTGTAGCCTAGAGCAACAGAGTACACTATACGGCCTCAATGTGCAGGAGGCTAGATTAAGGTCTGTGTAAGTACACTCAATGATGTTCCCACAACAATGGAATTGTCTAATGTCACGTTTCTCAGAAAGCATTCCCAAACATATCCCTGTCATAACTATGCATGACTGTGTTTGCTTATCTCAAAACTTAAGGAAATGTCATTTTTACTAGATGTATCAGACTGACAGAGATTCTGTAGAGAGTCTGAAGAAGTTTTTTGGTATTCTAAGATCTTTGGCAGTTAGGAGTCCTGGATTCTTTAAGAACAATTTTTAAAGTTTCTAGGAAGTTTGTGTAATTGCCTTTTTCTCTAAGCAAAAATTTCCCTTAGAGAAAGAAAAATGATATGGACTGGAGGGGAGCAGACAAAAAGAGAAAAGTATTAATGAGTATTTGTGTGTAAGTACGAGAAAGATTCACTTGCAAGGCAGTTTAAATTAACTGAGCTTTGATTTAAATATATGGGAGACAGAAATCTCTCTCTCTCTCTCTCTCTCTCTCTCTCTCTCTCTGTCTCTCTCTCTCCTTCTCTCCCTTCCTCCCTCCTTTCCTCCCTCCTTCTCTTCACATACACATACACATACTCACTAGATCCCCTGAGGGGATGCTGAGGAGTACAATTTGAAAACCACCAATTTAGTTCATGCTTCTCATTTCACAGACGAGAAACCTGAGGTGTAGAGAGGTTAAGTGACTGGCCCATGCCCTTGTTAATGATGGGCTGGAAGACTGACTCTGGCTGGGACTACTTTGCATTTGTACTCCTGAGCCCTGTGGAAGCAGTCAGGCAGAAAACTAGACTGGAGGACTGGTCTTGTGCAGGGAAGAGCTGGGAGATCATGGGGTCAAACAACTGAAGACACAGGGAGCCCAGGAAGTGTCAGAGACCCAGCTATCCTCTCCAAACCCCAGGAGTGGGACCAAGGACTTACTTCCCCAGGGCTACCAAGAGGCAGTCTCCCAGAACAGAGCTGCCCTCTGAAAGGGCTCCACAACATCTTAAGAAATTCAAGAGGGACTTGCAGGGGATCCTTCCATGAGCTGCCCTCTAGAGGAAGTTGAGAGAGAACAGAGAAACTTCACATCCCTAAAACTGGGCACATGACAACAGAAAATGAAGCTGTTGGACACTGAGGCTGTAGAAACAGTATTCTTGGGGGAATCTCACTTTTCCCTTTTCCTCACATGTCTTCATACCCATCACAGCATGACTCCTATTTAAGACAGAATGAAACTAGTATCTCTTCCTGCTTGACATTATCTAAAGGGCAAGAGTAGAAATGCTGGGTTTTGATTATAGACACCATTGAGAAGCACGTACAAATTCCCAGAGGCAACATTATAAGGACGGAAGGTCAGAAAACTCTGAGTGGGAGCTTTAACCAATTGCAGAAATGCCAGAAAAAAAATAACCTGGCCCTGAGATTCCCAGGCAAAAAGGTACCGTTGAAGGAAAGAAGATAATATATACTGCCTCCCATGTAACTGCCAGCCAGTGGACATAGCCTTGAGCACTAGACAGAATAAGTTTAGATCCATCTCTGAAAAACAAACCCTTTCAGCCATTTCATGGTAGCTGTCATGTCCCTTAAGCTTTATTCAAACTAAAAGAAAACTACACAAAGGAAAAAAGTAGAATTATGTACTTTTAAACTCGGACACATGCTAGCTCTTATTCTTTTTTCTGTAGGCATAGGGGAATAGACACTAACTCTGGAAGAAAAGAGATTAAGTGACAAAATTTTGTCTGTATCACAGAAATGGAGAACAGTAATCTTGTCAGCCCTGTGTGCTACAGTGAAAACTAGACAATGCTGGAGGGTGCCAGTCTGTGCCAGACGACAAGAGTAAGCAAGACAGAAAGAGCCCCACTGGAAGGCAGGAGGTGATGTGGAAGGAAGAGAAGAGTCAAAAGAACGTTGTGTGATCAGATGAGGATACAGTACCACTAGGAATCTATCTCGGTTGCCCCGAGTTGCCTATAGGCTAAATCATCAATGTATTGACTGATGCTCTGGAACTCTATGCATCTTTTCCTAGAGATTATCGTTAATCCTAAAGTTTACCCAACTTTTTTAAACAGAAGCCATGGATATCAACAAACAACCCCATCAAAAAGTGGGCAAAGGATATGAACAGACACTTCTCAAAAGAAGACATTCATACAGCCAACAGACACATGAAAAAATGCTCAT
>NW_012116143.1:2014603-2030383 GCF_000951035.1 Colobus angolensis palliatus | reverse complement strand
TGTTAGCCAGGATGGTCTCGATCTCCTGACCTCGTGATCCGCCCGTCTTGGCCTCCCAAAGTGCTGGGATTACAGGCTTGAGCCACCGGGCCCGGCCCTAGGTTTTTTTTTTTAATCAGTTTTCTTTTTTAATCAATTCTGCTAAAAGGCCGCCACCTCACAGATTGACTACTAGGCCACCACACAGGATCTTAAGAGGCCAGGCTTCTCCCCCCTGCGCAAGGCTCAAACTTCCCCTGCCTCCACCGCATTCTCCCAGTACACAGGTGGGTCCTCAGTCTGTTGCAGGCATGTGCAGACAAGACCCTGGGCAGATTCGCTTACCTGCAGAAAAGCATCTGGTGTAAACACTTGTGGGGTTGGTCGGAGATTCTCTGGGGAGCCCCCCTTATCTACCTCCTGCATCTATCACTAGCGGGACCTCATATAATTTTTATATGAATTAAGAAAGTAAGCTGGGCATAGTGGTTCACATCTGTAATCCCAGCACTTTGGGAGGCCAGGGCAGGAGGATAGCTTGAGCCTGGAGTTCAAGACCAGCCTGGGCAACATGGTGAGATATTGTCTCTACAAATAAAAAATTAGCTGGGTGTGGTGGCGTGTGCCTATTGTCCCAGCTACTTGGGAGGCTGAGGTGGGAGAATCGCTTGTGCCCCAGTGGTCAAGGTTGCAGTGAGTTGTGATCATGCCACAGCACTCCAGCCTGAGTGACAAAGCGAGACCCTGTCTGAAAAAAAAAAATCAGTATACCAGCAGAGTCCTCATACCAGGATTTCTCATTTTCCTACAATGTATAGTATTAATAGTAGGCATCTTATGTAGCATTTTCTCTTCAGCTATCAACAGTGAACATGACAAGGTGTTAGATCTCACACATGTTGTGTGTTCTCCACTTCTGATCACTATAGAATGAAATGTACTGTTCTAGGGATCGGTGTCCTTCAGTGATGTGGCTTTGGGCTTCACCTAGGAGGAGTGGCAGCATCTGGACCCTGCCCAGAGGACCCTGTACAGAGACGTGATGCTGGAGAACTACAGCCTCCTCCTCTCAGTAGGTAAGGATTGTGTAATTTAAAACTCCAAATAACATTTATTTCCTTTTTAGCTGCTGATTGCAGATGGTTTCTTTGTATGACTATGAGTTAAAGGCTTGAAACTCAGGAGTTGAAGCTTGATTGATCCTTTTTGGGCACTGTAAAAAATATCTGCGGTGTTTTCCGTAATGAAATGCTCAAGTGGACCTATTTTTGTACAGGCACAGCTTTGTCCTCTGCAGGCTGTCTGGCCCACGTCCTGTGTCATTTTCATTCACAGGGTATTGTATTACCAAACCAGTGGTGATTTGCAAGTTGGAGCATGGAGAGGTGCTGTGGATATTAGAGGAAGAGTTCCCAAGTCAGAGCCACCTAGGTGAGTTAATAAGTATATAGGAATCTATAATCCCAGGGAGAAATTGGATCCTAGGGAGATAGTTCACATATTGACATCTTTGAAATTTTTCAGAAATATGTTTTTAGAGTTACCAGAACTTTGGAAGTGACTAAGAGCTGGCCTGCTTGCCTCAGATGTATGCATTATTACACACCAGCAGATAACAGCTAAATGGTCTTTGTTTTCTTCCAAAAACTTAATCCTTGCCTCTCTCATTTTCGTCAAATGAATGTCATTTGACTCTTCCTTCTATATCAATTTCAGTTATCTTCTTTTCATCATATATTATGTATTTATTCAATAGGTATTAATTTGGCAGCTATGATGTTGGCAGTTCCATCTGTGTTAGAGATATAGTTCTAATACGATGGCTGTGTTCTATTGGTAGAAAAGAATGAGATGTAGTGTGCGCTTTGTGGAAGGGCCTTTTTGAAGTCAGTAGTTTAATAAACACAGATTTGAATCATGTGTCAGTGGAATATTCTGGCCAGAAGGTATATATCCTGTGTCATGAACCTTAGGCCAGAGTGTCATGTGTGCAGGACAGCAGTGAGCTGGGCTGGGTGGAAGTCAGGGGGTAATGGGGAGCATGTGAGAGATGCTGTCAGACAGACTGCTCGCTGGGGTGCTATATATTTGGAAGTTGTAGCCGAAACAGAATTTGCTGCTAAATTGGATTGTGGGCATAAGAAAAAGCTAATAAGCATGATCTCAAAGGTTTTATGCTGAGGCACTGGCTGTGTGATGATACCATTAACTGGATGGGAGAAAATGGGAGAAACAGTTTTGGGAAGAAATAAGAGATAGACACGTAAATTTAAACAAATATTCTTTGTATAAAATAGTAATGATGCCCAGTTGGATGTAAGACAATAAAAATAAAATACTGAAAAATAATCCAACATGTGAATCAGTTACCAGTTGATCTGAATTGTGTTCTAAAATCCTTTCTTTTTTTTCTTTTTCTTTCTTTTTTTTTTCTTTTTTCTTTTTTCTTTTTTTTTTTTTGAGACAGTCTCTCTCTCTGTCTCATAGGCTAGAGTGCAGTGTTACAATCTTGGCTCAGTGCAACCTCTGCCTCCAGGCTCAGAGATTCTCATACCTCAGCCTCCCTAGTAGTTGGGACCACAGAGGGTGTGTATCACCACCCCTGACTAATTTTGGTATTTTTAGTAGAGATGAGGTTTTGCCATGTTGGCCAAGCTGGTCTCAAACTCCTGGCCTCAAGTGATCTGCCCCCCTTGGCCTCCCAAAGTGCTGGGATTACAGGTGTGAGCCACTGCGCCTGGCCTCTAAATTCCTTTCATTGTTAAGAAGAAATACTATTGCATTAAATATAAATGGTAACATGTAATGAGTAAATGCTAAAAGAAAGTAATACGTGTAATTTCTAGACTTTTAAAAAGAAGAAAATGGAAAAGAAAAAAATTAAATGTATTGATGTATTGGATTAGACTTAAAAAAAAAAAAAAAAAAGAGAAAGAAAAAGAAAAGAAAAAAATTAAATGATACACATTGTTTTAAATGATAAACATGTTGGTGTGCTTCTATGTGCCAGCCTATGTTTGGTGTTTCACATGTTTAGATCTATTAGTTAGCATACAGACTAAGCTGCCGTAACAAAACCACCGCAAAATACAGTGGCTTAAGCAGGAGAGAAATGTCTTTCTTTTTTGTATAACACTCCAGAGTTAGGCAGGCAATCCCAGGCAGGTAGGAAGTTCTGCTCTGTAAGAACATTCAGGGTTCCAGACTCCCCCTCACTTACTGCTCTGCCATCTCCTAGGATATTGTTTTCCTCCATATGGTCAGAGCTATCTCACTACCATCCATCTACTTTGCCACCTGCAGGAAGGGAGAAAAGAGGGAAAGGCAAATAGGAAGCTTCTTTTCATAAATTGCAGATAATTTAAACATAATTCTGTTCACATTCTATTGAACAGAATCCTAATGGCATGATCATGTCTTACTCCAAGGGAGTCTAGAAATGTAGCCTATAACTGAATAGCCATATACCTCACTATAGCTCAAGTTATAGAGTTATTAAAAGGAGAGAGAAGGGAAATAGATATTGGGAGACAATTTGGAGTCTCCGCCATTTTAACCTCATTGAACTCTTTCCACAATCCTGTATTATAATACTTTAAAAATCGTTTTCATTTTTAGATACTCATGGAGGCAATATAATATCTTTTTAAATGAATGACACACCTGAAGCTGTTAATAATTCCCCCAAGGGCCACAGCAAGAAGTGGCCAGGGTAGAATTCAAACTCAGGTTTGTATGTCACAATATCCATCTTCCTTCTACCATGCTATGTACGGTGTGCCTAATGAGTCTTACTCCAACAGACAAAGCATATAATATGGAATAAAACTCATGCCATGTGGCTTTTTTCTTAAAGCCAATGTCTCTTAATAAAATAACAACACCAACAGAAATATTTGTATAAGAAAAAAAGTCAGAAACTCCTTTTTAGAAAATAAAAAGTTGAGGGGAGAGGGAAATTGCAAGGAATTTATTAAAATACCACTATAAAAGATACTTGAAAAAATTGATTTTTCCCCTACCACTATACAGCAATCTATTTTGGTGGTGTTGACCACAAATTGCATTGATAAGAATAAAAGGACTCATATGGAATGACTTTCTTATTATTGAATACCCATAATAAACTGGCATGGAACAATCTAAAACAGCAATGGGTCTGGTTTGGTCAAGTTGGTGTGATATGTGCACACACACACACGCACACACACACCCTTTATAAAATAGCATTACTGAATCCTGCTGTGATCTTAAATCCCTACACACCTGAATGCATCTATGTCATGAGATAAATGCTCGTAGAATAAAAATTTACAATCCCACACATTCATTAAATTTGCGTGAGCACTCTCAAGAATGGAAGGCTCTGCTTGGGGTGGGTTTTTTTCCCCTCTTCCTTCCCCTCAAATCAAGAGATATATTTATAATCTATAGCCGGTTCACTGGCAAATCTCCATTCTTTTCAACCTGACAGACTGTTTGTCAGTTAAACTCCCCTTGTCATGTATCCCTACCACTGCCAACTCATGCACGGAGACCTTCACTTTTACTGCTACCACTTGCACCCTATGCAACCTTTGTCATTGATCACTGATCCGATCCAGTGCCCACATGTTCTTCAAGTGCCTACACAAGTAATGAGGTACTTGTGGTGTAAAATTAAACTGTCAACTGTCAGCGATTGATAACCACAGTGAGAGCTGACCTAGAACACCTGCACCAGTGGCCAAGACAGGTGTGACATGTTTGATCGCTGAGGCCTGCTAGTCAGTCTGACCTGGTGCTGTCCCTCCATGGGCTTTCCTTGCGTTTCAGCCTCCCAGCTTTCCTGCATACCCCTTTAAGCATCCCCAGGTTGCAGAAACCACCCTCACAGCCAATTTGGGCAGCTGATCAGAGTGGCCTTGAAAGCAGATCTCGAGTCAGTAGGTTGGTTTGAAAGCAATATGGCCTAGAGATTTTCAAAGGTGGCATCTGGAGTCAGCCTGGTGTTTTTTCTTCCACATTTCCCCACATCCTCTCCTAAAGCGAGTCTTGGTGGCAGGATTCACACATACCATCCTCCCTCCATTTGTGTTTCCAGGCATGTACCAGTGCCTGGCAAAAGGACCCTCCCTTCAGGGCAGGCACACAGCAGTTATTAAGAGTGTGGTGGAAGGGTGAAGCAGTCCTAATGGAACTGCCTTGTAGCTCTGAGCATTTGCTTAAAGGCATTTAAGTTGAACTGGCTCACGTTCTGTTAAAGTACCATAAATGCAAGCTTTTCTTACTCGTATGTAATTGAATAACCAGCACAAAGGAAAAAAACATGTTCTGCTCTGACTAAAATTGTTTTTAGCCAGAGTCATTGCACAGCATTTAAAGTTTTTATTCAAGAGTTTTATTATTTAAATGAGTAATAGATTTTTTTAGCCTTAAGCAAAAATGCACTTACAGACCTAAAACATCCTTTGTGAAAAATCTGAGACGCGTGATGGGATTCTCATACCATTACGCCATCTCACCCACACCAAACAGTTGCACTATATTAAGTTCATGTGATGAGAAGATAAAAATCTATTAACTTTCTGCTGACCTTATCGACACAGGAATCTCTGCAGACATTACAAAAGCCATATCTCTTCTGACTTTTACATCCAGAGCCTCATGCTCCAAAGTCCCAAACCAAATGTAAAATCGTCATGATGAGTGAGACCCTGACACCAATTCAGATTCCAGGCTTGCTGGCTTGCAGTCAATGGAGCCTCCTCTGGGGCACAGAGGCTAGCCTCTACTTTGCATTTGACTTGAGGGGCCTTTTTTTTGCCATATGCTACTGGGGACTCTGAATCAAAACTATTTCATGAGGACCATATGTTATGAAAAACACGTGATGGAAAGTGAACAGCAAAAAGTTGCCCCATATCACTGGGTGATGTATTACAAACATAATTAAATCTGAGTAATGTGCAGTGTTATTTCAGTTAATCATTCTTTTTTTTTTTTTTTTGCAATTTAAGTGAGGAAAATATAGCCCAATTTCCAAATTACATACCAAAGTCCAGATAAGCTAAAGCAAATTGGTGGAAGAGCAATAAAACAAGAGCTGTACGCCCTTGTTTAAGCTTCTGTAAAAGGTCTTGGTGTATTTGAGATATGTTGGTAGGAAGGTGACAAATTATGGTCTTTGTAAATAAAAGGTTTAAAATACTATTCATTTCCTTTTGAATCAACAATGAATTCAGACCATCCCCAACTTATAAACAAGCAGCAAGTCAAAAAGATCACTTGTGTGTTGATGGTTTGGAACCCAGAGGATAATTAAATTTTTATTATTAATAGCTATTAGGTTTCCAAGCTAGCCCATGAAGACCTGTCTACTCCAGTTGTTTCTGAAATTTGGTATTTCTACTTTACCTTGATAGCATTAGTTACAGGGAGAATGGATAACGTATTCCAAATTCAATGGAATTTATTTATTCATTCTCTACTATGTTTTCCCAGAATATACTGATTACTACATTTCCCCCAAGGATATCCCAATTTCCTCTCTTCCCAAATGTCCCCAAGCTGGAAGAAATCACTCTCTATTCTGAACCCTTGTAATACTTTATTTGTACTCTCATAATCACTTTCTACCTAAACTATAGGTTTTTGTCCGTTGAGCTTAACTACTCCATTTATTTTTATATTTTTATATTACTAGCTTATTTTTACATTTCTCACACCCTAGTTCCAAGCCCTGAATTTGGCAAGTTCTCAGTACATATATATATAAGTGGATGCTTATGTAAATAAAGGAATATGATCTACTAGGTTTGCCAAACATATTTTCCTCTCAGTGGCACTGGAATCATAGGATGTAATGGGGGAAAGGGAAGAATATGATAATGATAATGACAATGATGAGAATGAGGATGATAATAGCAAATAATATTGTGTGTTTACCATGTGGCAAGCTCTGGTCTAAGCATTTTGAAAGTGTTGACCAATTTAATCCTTAAAACAACTGTGTATGGTAAATTATATATATATATAATATATGTGTGTGCGTGTGTGTGTGTATGTATGTGTGTGTGTGTGTGTATATATATCCCTATTTTACAGATGCAATACTGAGCACAGAGGCATCAAACAATTTTCCCAAACTCTTACAAATAGTTAGGTATAATAGATATTTCTGGACACCAGAAACATATTTGCTATGCACATGTGCCTAAGAGGGAATGCTTCCCTACATTACTCCAGAATACAAAGCTTCTTTCTGCCTTTCTCATCCACAGAATGGAAGACACTTCTTGGGTGAAATACTCCACAGTTATTTCAGTTCTCACTGGTGTGCGTGAATATAAGTTCTATGAGAGCAGGGACCTTGTCAGTCTTATTCACAGTATCTCCAGCCTCTAGAACAAGGCTGGCACATAGTAGATGTGCAAAAGGTGTTTGCTGAATGAACGGATGACTGAGTCTGTGTGGGGTAATGATAGGGCTAAGGATGGGACTCTAAATTCAGGTCTCCTCTGTGGGTTTCACGGTTTACTGGTCTTAAGAGGAGAGTTTCCTAAACTTGCCTTATGATAAAAACCACCTTCAGCATTTGTTAGAAATTACCCCTTCTTGTAGATTCTGAGTCAGTGACCTGAAGTGGAGCTGATAAATCTGTTTTTGTTGATATTGCTGCTGCTGGGGTTTTTAACACATGCTTCAGGTGGTTCTAAGCTTAGGAAACCTTGCCCAAAGGATACCATTCTGTCCCTCAGGACATTGCCTCTGTGGTAGACATTTGCAAATTCACCAAGAGTGACAAATAGTGCCTCTGGCACTGCCACTGTCCCTTCCAATGCAATTTGTACATTATGCTGGATTGTAATACAGGCCTTGTACTTCTGCCTCAGCTGACTTGTCTATGGGATCCTACGGCTCTCAAACATGTGGAGGAAAGCTTCCATTCACACATTTTGTCGCGCTAACCCTGTCTTTTCTGAGGGTGCATCGATGTCTGCTGAATGGATGAATGATGGAATAAACACCAACACGGGCAGAACAAGCAAGCCAGGCAGTTGTGAGGAGTGGAAGTGTTTCATAAGCTTCAGTTTTTAGTTGCACATAGTAGCATACAAACAATGGCAAAAAGAATATTAACACGTCCTGTTTCCATTGCTTTCCTTCTGACTTAAAGAGCATTCCTATAACAGCTGATAATCTCTGGGCCTCAAAATCACTATATATCTTTTTAAAAATATTTTATTTTCCTTAGTTATAATGGAACAGATACGGTGACATTGGTACCCAAAGGATTATTTTAGTCTTACAGATACCTCTCTCTTCCTTATTCTCATTTTTATTCTTCTTTCTTCCCCCAGTCTGAAAATTATGTCCAGAAATCAGTAAAGAACATCAATCTTGGTTGGGATAAATTTAAGTAGCTGGAAATTATAGTATCTATGATCCTCCCAGAGTCTAGAACATGATTTCTAAATCTCAACACTATTGACATTTTGAGCCAGATAATTATTTGTGATGGGGAGCTGGCCTGTGCATTATAAAATACTGAGCAGTGTGTCCCTGGCCTCTACCCAGTAGGTGCTAGTAGCAAACCTCCTGATTCTCTATTTATGAGTTATGACAACCAAAAATGTCTCCAGATATTCCTAACTGTCCCCTGGGAATCAAAATAACTCCCAGTTGAGAATCACTAATCTAGAATGATTTTTTAAAACAATGTGCTTTTTAACAGATTAGTCAATATTTGGTATTTATGTTAAAGGATATACTAATCAAACTTGCTTAAACATCAAACAAAAATATGGACAGAATTTTTTAAAGAAATTGTTGGTTCAAAAGAATCGTGACTACCCCTTTAGATGTGAAATTCAAGAGATACCAGGCAGAAGCTGAAATGGAATTTTGACATTGCTGAGATTTTACAAAAAAATTCGAAAGGAGGGTGAGCTCGAAGACTAACTAAAATGTCTCACTTTTGGCAAAAACATCCAAAGTGTAATGCACTTTGCCAACAGCTTTGCCCTTGGCTTTTTGTCTTGCTTCTTCTTTTTAACTTAAGGGTAGTTCAAGGGTAGTTTTAATCTGTATGTTCCTGGTTCCTATAATCTAAAAATCATCAAAATGCTGTTTTATAAGAGTATCTCGTAAGCTTTGATGTCCAAGAAGCCTGAGGGCCCTTTTTATATGTGCTTATTTTCTTTTGAACCAGGAAATTGTGTTTTGCCAAGAGCAAATGGAACTTGAGCCTCAAAAGATTTGAATTCCGTTTGAAACATAGAACCCACAAATTCTCTACAGGTTCTCGACTTGATAAAATACATGCTTTCACCTTCCCTCAGACCAAACCTCTGTTGTTTCTACTTTAAATCACTGTTAGCAGAGTCCTATATGCCTAAAGATTTCCCCACGAGAAAAAGGGCTAGGCCGTAAGGCTGAATTCCTGACACAACACTATTTTTAGTTGGATTTATCATCAAAATGCTCTACAAGGTAAGAGAAGAGAAGTTAAACGAGAAGACAGAAAAGGTGAGAGATTCAACTAAGTAATGTGTCCTTTGACTTTCCCTAGGACCAAATCCAGCAAACAAGAGATTACATCAAAGTTAAATTGTTTACATATTAGATGACCTGTTCATTTTTTTCCTTACCATTGATTTCCACAGTACAAAAATATTATTTCAGTGGCAAGGATGTAAACCTTATTCATAACAGGATTTCAACCACATCCTGAGAACGAAGCATCTCCTCAGATAGTGTGCTCTCATTTATATCGAAGACATGCTGGTTTTATTTGTCAGTGTTTGTTGAGAGGTCACAATATCAGGAAGCAGGAGATGGCTCATCAAAGCCTCTCTGCGAGCCCCTACTACTCATCAATTAGACAGCACCTTGTTTTTAACATCGGGGCGGAAATGCATCTCCCCTGACCCATTGTTAGAAACTTCCTTCTGTCTTTAAGTTTTTTGGAAGGGACACTCAGGACTAGACTTCTTTTTTCCAATAGGTAATTGTCACTAATTAATGCTCCTGCTGCATACAAGAATGTGGACCTGTGACCCCGAGTAATCTGGGTCTGTATCTCTGGCTTTGGAGCAAGGACACTCTAATCTCCTGACTCTAACCATGGGGGCCCAGGTCAGAGACACAAGACTTCCCGCTGGGTTCCTGAGCAGGCCTCACTCTGCTTCAAAGCCAGTGAGTTCAGTAGGGCAGCCTGACTTCAAGGAGAATATGGCATCTGGCCAGTGAATACCTTCTGAGGTGAGATGTTTTCTCTGAAGGTCTGGAGATCTTTCTGCAGAAACCAGGGTCTCTAGCTCTACTCATTCCACATTCATTTACTGGGTATCTATTCTGTGCCAGTCTCTCACCTAGGCACAGAGGATAAAATGAGTAAAACAGAGTCCCTTCTGCTGACAAGGAACTAGAATAATAACTTTAGAACTAGGCTCATTCTTAGCCCCTTGTTAAAATACCCTTTAATGCATAACTAGACAAGGTGGTCTTATGTTCCTTCTTTTGGATCTAATTTTTTTAATGGTGCTTGTTATTTTCTCTTTAATAAATGATGAGTTCACATATGCCTTAATTCATCTCATTTCTCCATATGATTCTTCATTCACTTTCCCTCCCTTCTCCTCTCCTCTCTTTTCTTTTCCTTCTCTCTCTCTCTCTCTCTCTCTCTCTCTCTCTCTCTCTCTCTCATCTCTTTCCCACACACACAAACTAAAGCATGGGAATTTCTGATGAGCATAAGACTCAGAATGACTCCAGGATAAAAATATATCTCTTTCCCATACTCTTAACAAAATACTAGATTACTAAGGATGCCTGTCCAAAATTCCTCCCTCACTTAAACAGAGCTTTATATTTTCCTTTTCCTCTAGTGAATATCTTTCTCCAAAACTGAGACTAGCAACTACCCTTGTGCATATACACCACTGGATGAATTTCAAATCAATAAAAATGGTATAAACAAATGCCCAACATTAAAAAACAATACGGAAACTCTGAACTTCAAAATAGATAAACAAAAAGCTACTCATTTGTAAAATAGTCTTCATATTACAAATGTTGGATTCCTTTGAATAAATCTGACCCATATTCCTTTTTAAATGTTTATGGCTGCTTGATTTCCATGGTTCAAGAACCTATCACTACTAAAGAAATAAGATACAACCATGTATTATGTAATTAAACAGGCCTAAGTGATAGAAACAAATCTACCAGGTAATAAGTAGTGAGCTCTGCACAACTCTTTAAAAAAAAAAGACGATCTCTCACTATGTCGCCCAGGCTGGTCTCAAACTCCTGGCCTCCTCCTGTCTCAGCTTCCTGGGCAGCTGGGATAAAAGGCATGAGCCCACACACCCAGTTAAGCTCTGCACACCTCTTTTTGGGTTATACTGATAGTGCATTCACTTTGGGAAGACAGCACAGCACAGCACATAGAAAGACTCAAGCTGGGCTGCTAAGTTCAAGTCCTTCTCCTCCACCAAGCTGAGCAAGCTATCCAATATTGTCTTTGCCTCCATTTTTTTATCTGTAAAAGGGGGTTAATAACCATATATTAGATGAGTTCACATCTCTAAAGCTTCCAGAAAGTTTCTAGCCCATAGTAAGCACTACACAAGTGTAAATACTAATACACGTTTATAAAACACATAAGCTCACACAAATATATGACCCTACACTTAAACAAAGGAAAAGCAGACTAGAGAGATGTTAGAAGGCCGGGCGCGGTGGCTCAAGCCTGTAATCCCAGCATTTTGGGAGGCCGAGACGGGCGGATCACGAGGTCAGGAGATCGAGACCATTCTAGCTAATACGGTGAAACCCCGTCTCTACTAAAAAGTACAAAAAACTAGCCAGGCGACGAGGCGGGCGCCTGTAGTCCCAGCTACTCGGGAGGCTGAGACAGGAGAATGGCGTGAACCCGGGAGGCGGAGCTTGCAGTGAGCTGAGATCCCAGCCACTGCACTCCAGCCTGGGCGGCAGAGCAAGACTCCGTCTCAAAAAAAAAAAAAAAAAAAAAGAGAGAGATGTTAGAAATGGTTCAATTGGCTTAACTTTCTCAGTACACCTTGTATCCACCACGTTCACATCTCCTCTAGCCAACTATATAGTTATTAACACAAGAACCCTGTCTTATTCATCACAGTATCACCCATAGGGCCTGAGACAGTGCTTACACAGAAATGGCCCTTGATAAATATGGGCTGAATGAATGAACACGTGAATTTGATACTTTACTCTGAGAACTAAATTAAAAGTTATTTCTACTAGCATTTTTAACACAAGCACTATTGAGATTACTTATATATTAGTAGTGAAATGTTTGCTTTATTCATTTGATTGCAAAACTTATAATGAACTCAGTGAGCCTTGTTCACCTTTTTCTACATGTTGAAATTTTTAAAAATCCATAAGATTACCCCTCACACACACACCTCCAAGTATCCAGAGATGGACCTACTTCATACCATTATATTCATAATCCAATTATTTCTAGAAATCCCATTGATTTCAGGGAACCTTATTTGATAGCCAGGAGGCATTCCACAGGCATCTTAAAGGACATTGTTGGTTTTCATTTTGTTTTGTTTTGTTTTGTCTTCAACTGCAATTCAAACAACGAATCCTCCAAAGATGGTTACCCTCACTCTACAAAAGTGCTGAGTTAATATTAGTTCTTTCAAATAAATTCAAGCATTTCTTGGACTAGATACCATCAACTTTAATTTTCTTTTTCTCACATAAATGTTAACCAAGAACTAAACGATAATTTCCTTCTGTCACACAGCAATTCCACTGTGGTGGAACAAAGTGTTATCTCAAGTTTCACAGAGCAATTGTTCAATCATTCCTGTTGGTGGCTCCTTTCCAAATCTTTGAGAATGGCCCAGCCAGCCAGCCCTTGAAACTGGGAGGGGGAAGCAGAGGGGGAGTTGCTGTCAGTCAAGAGCTCAGCTCTGTGGCATACTGGCTGATTCTCCCCCAGGAGCGTCTCCTGCCCATGAGGACAACACCCAAAGCATGCTGCCTGCTTGAGGACAATTGCTGGGAAACCTCTAAATCTTGAACTTGTGCAAAGGGGGCATGGAGGCATCAAGGAAAGCTTCATCTCACCCTGTCTTGATGAATTAAGTTCTCACGAAGTTTGGGGAAGAAAAGAGGGGACTCAGAGAAAGAAATTTATTCCTTAGAGTTTTTTTGTTTTGGTTTTCATTTTGTTTTTTGGGTTTTTTTTTTTTTGGCTGGAATCTTGCTCTGTTGCCTAGGCTGGAGTACAGTGGCACGATCTTGGCTCACTGCAACCTCCGCCTCCTGGGTTAAGCGATTCTCCTGCCTCAGCTTCCCAAGTAGCTGGGATTACGGGCACCTGCCACCACACCTAATTTTTGTATTTTTTTAGTAGAGATGGTGTTTTGCCATGTTGGCGAGGCTGGTTTCAAACTCCTGACCTCAGGTGATGCACCAGCCTCGGCCTCTCAAAGTGCTGGGATTAGAGGCATGAGCCACTGCACTCAGCCAATTTATTCCTTATAGCTAAAAAGCAGTAACAAAGATTTCGGCTTCACTGAAAGAAAACATTGTTCAACCTACACCACCTACCTCCTGCTAAAAATCATCTACAAAGCCACCCTTTAGAGTTGGGTCAATTAATCTTTCTAGATAGGTTGCTCAAAGAGGAAGGGAAACTCTGATACATGTTTTCCTACCAACTTCCACATACAGATGAAGGTTTGTTGAACCTCAGATGCATAGAGCTCTGAGTCCATTTATGATATCAAATCTGTTTGTAACATAAATCAGCCAAATGTTGGAATTGAGTATAGAATAGCTTAAAATTAATAATCAGTTCTGTTCTCCAATTCCTTGTAAGTCCTGAAAGTTTATGACACAACAGAAACTAGGGTTATATCTCTATGTTCATTGTATTTTCTTTGCCCTCCCACAAACTTGGAGCAATTAGTCAAACCCAGTATATTTTTTTAAGATGTGGGAGTGGCTTTGTAGAAGAATGGCTTTCCCCCTCACAAAAAAGTCTAGACTTCTTCTATTAAAAGACAAAGAAAATTACAAGACCCCTGATGAGGTAGGACCACAGGTAATTTTTTATTATGTATTTCTATATTTTTATAGCCTTACAATCAAAGTAAATCATTTGCATAATGAATATTTATGTGTTTGTGGATGTTCATGTGCACTTAGAAGGAGTCTTGACCTGACTTCAATGTTTACGTAAATCACCCATGAATGTTGTTAAAACGCAGATTCTGGTTCAGTAGGTCTGAGATGGGCCTAAGAGTCTGCATTTTTAACAGGCTCCTAGGTTACTGGTCCATAGACTATATTTTGAGTGGCAAAGTATACTGTATAGTACTTATCTGATTAAAAGCTCCACTAGGTGTCTTCTTTCCTTCCAGTCCAAAGTTAAGACACTTGACCCCACCCCTTTAGAGCAACAACCAAGAGCAGAGTAAGAGAAAAGCTGACATCGCTTATAAAACTTGGTCGGCGGTGTCTTTGGTTTTTCTCTTCTTTGAGCAACTTTGCTCTATAAAGATTTGTCCCCTACCTCATATTGGTGAGAATCTAGCAGCTAAAGGGAGGGGCAGGATTATAAAGGGAGAAAATTTCATACTGAAAATTGTTTTAGCCTAAGAATGGGTAGCCCATCTGCCATCAGAGTCTATACCGACCATTTAGAACCATGAAAAGAGTTCCAGGCCCTGAACTCCTGAGCCTTGACCAGCCCTGGGACACTTCTTGGAACAACTGTCTCCCCTCTCCTGTCTCAGGTGAGTGGATTTTTATTCTTCATAACCTTGGCTCCTCAACTTTCAGCTCCTTTGCACTGAGCTCTTTCCAAGCTTTCTCCTCCTTCATAGCTCCCAGGCAGACCCTAGACTTTTCCTTTCCTCCTTAAGCTTTTTTGTCTTCCCTTTCAGTGCCATCAAAATGAGATCACAACTTCAGATCTATCATTGCATCTAGTCCCAATATAAGGCCATGGCATATGGTTAATCCCATGTTAGAAACAAAGACATTTCCACATAGAAATAATAAGTGACTTGTCTAGGAAGGCCCAACAAATAGGTGACAAGGCGAGTCTGAACCACAAACACACACACACACACACACACACACACTTCCTTTCCTTTACTCCCACTAGCCCTTCATATCTCAACTGAAGCATCCATTTCTTAAGTGTGGCAGTGTGGACTAAGTTGGTGAGATGGGGAACTGTAGGTGAGTACATATGGCTTTAACAGAGAATAGCAGGAAGACAAGGACAAGAAAGGAGACAAACTGGGAACAGGGAGACCTCCTCAGTGCATGGCATGGTCTTGAGCACCACACCAATGTGAATGTTCACCATCATCCAAAAGGACAGGGAGTTACTGAAGGCATTAGGCATCAACCTGGACAAAGACCGTCGTGGAGCAGGAGTGAGGGGGGCCCAAGAGTGCAAAGAAACCAGATTATATTTCATAACGGCCCAGTAGCTCTTTATATAATTTGTCACTTCAGTTCACTTTATCAAAAATAGAAAAAAATAGGCCGGGCAGTGGCTCACACCTGTAATCCCAGCACTTTGGGAGGCTATGGGGGGTGGATCACGAGGTCAAGAGATGGAGACCATCCTGGCCAACATGGTGAAACCCTGTCTCTATTAAAAATACAAAAAAATTAGCTGGGCATGGTGGCGCGTGCCTGTAGTCCCAGCTACTCGGGAGGCTGAGGCAGGAGAATGGCGTGAACCTGGGAGGCGGAGCTTGCAGTGAGCTGAGATCCCGCCACTGCACTCCA
>NW_012116143.1:1969499-2014190 GCF_000951035.1 Colobus angolensis palliatus | reverse complement strand
CGGAGCTTGCAGTGAGCCGAGATTGTGCCACTGCACTCCAGTCTGGGCGACAGAGTGAGACTCCGTCTCAAAAATAAATAAATAAATAAATAAATAAGCATTTCTCAAAGAAGATAGTAAAATCTAACACAAACTATAAAGTAGGCATTATACTTAAAAGCCACCGTCCTCTAAGAAAAAAGATAGTTGTTTCTTCTACTTAGTAGCAGCATTTTGTTGAAGCTGGTCATCTCTCATCTAAACATTAAAAGAAAAGGCAGTCTTTTCCAGTTAAGAGAAACAGCTATAAAAACCAAACCAGATTCAAGCCAACAGCTACTGGCCTGCAAAATAAGGTGGCATTTTCACAGTTAATTTTGCTGCCATTTGTGCCTGAATTTATCGTGGTTTTGAAAAAGTAAATCGAGAGGCTAACACAGCCCTCACTCCGGGTGCACCGGCCGCAGCGCATCCCCAGTCGGGCTGGATATTTAGTGCCCCTGTGCTGAGAAGGCCGAGGAGAGAGCCAGGGGAGGGATTACTGCTCGGTGCTGCCCATTAATCAACTGCAGCACGTCACACAGCTCCACATCCCACAAATAAGGCTGGGCTGGAGAGGTGTCACCACTACACAAAAGGAAGGAGAGCCCCGGACGGCTTTGCCCACCTGGCCCTTCCCGTCCTGCCTGCTCGTGAAGCAGGGAGGCACCTCAAGGTTTTGCTGTCACTCTTCTCGCCTCACTGTCTCTTTCCTCCCTTCACCTGGGGAGAAGACTGGGCCCCAGGTATCCAATGATTTTTGATTTTGATTTTTAACAAAGGCAGGTCACCACCGAGCCTTAATTCCAAAGTCCCTTCTCACTTGCTAGTTAACCACACAGCCCTTACCTTGTTGATTGGGCTTCCTCCTGAACCGAGGACGGTAAATCAAGTGTCTCCTCCACCCCCAGGGTTCAGTGACTACCAAATAAATATCTGGACAGCCCTACTCTCCCCTTCTGCCCAAGAATTTTCCTCAGACTATGAAAATCAGGGTTTTTTAAATATTATTTGTAAAAACAAACTTGCCTTCCTTTTTAAAACTCACACCACCCTGAAGGAGGTGCTAGTCATAAATGTGCAGAGGCTGAGAACTGTTCGCCCCAAGGGCCAAAATGAAAAACAGCACCCTGGTGTCCCCCCGTGGAACCAGGCCTTCATGTTCTAAGACAGCCATCAACACGATTCCTGAAAACAATAGTGGCTTCTTGTTTAAAATGGAACTGCACCTGCTAGAATATCGTGTCAACAAACAATTGCTTTGTTTTTCATATTAGCCATCCGAGCCCAAGCAATGGGACTTCCTGAAGTGCATACTGGAAGGCTTATTCTTAGAAGGGGACAGAATTCTCATTTTAACACAAGGCTCAGAGGGCCAGAGTGATGGTCATCTTCCTTCCTTCTTTTGTACTCCCCTGTGTTCATCTTATTTGGTTTTCAACAGGTTTATTTCCATTGCAACCCTCTGGCTTCCAATGCCCATAATGCCATATTTGGCAAATACATTCATTTCTGCTTCCTTTCCATTAATGACGAAGGCCTTTAATTGCTATTCCACCATTTCAAACAGTTCTCAGAAGCTTCTTCCCTCCTCTGTTGAAAGAATTGGGATGAAGCCTGATGAAATTCTTTGCCAAATGTTCAATCATTGCTAAATCACTCTGCTCTTTCATTTTAGTCATCTAATTATGATGTCTGCTTCCAGTTTTTCTATTGCCCTTTGATGCTTATCTGTTGAACAAATTGGGACACTTTTAAAAGGAGTTATTTTGGTAAAATAAGGTGCTTGATTCTGATTAAAAAGTGTTCTAAGTAATTCAGCCAAGGTTGTCTCCATGGGCTCAGGAAGTAACCACAGCCAAAATACCCTAGGGAGGGCAGAATATGAGAGACCGATAATACCTATTATTACCTTTATCAAGGTGCAGCCAGGCACCAGGCTCCTGGGAGCAAGCAAAGGTCCAGGCCTCCAACACCACAGATTCTAATGCAACCAGAGCTAGTGATAAGTACTCAACAAGGAATTGAGATCTAGTTTTTTTAAAGTGTGTTTGTTTTCTTTTCTGTAAAATAGAAGGAGATAGAAGACTAAACACTAGGATTATGCTATTTTGAAAACAAAAACGTAGCATGAGAAATATTGCCTGATATAGGAAAAAGAGTGCAGGGCTTAAAGTCTAGATTCAAAGAGCTCTGTGGTCTTAAGAAAATCACTTTACCTCTCTGAGCCTGACATTTCTAATCAATAAAGTGATG
Source organism: Colobus angolensis palliatus (assembly GCF_000951035.1). Lineage (NCBI taxonomy): Eukaryota > Metazoa > Chordata > Mammalia > Primates > Cercopithecidae > Colobus > Colobus angolensis. Next base: position 2,011,916 of record NW_012116143.1, on the reverse strand, counting down.
CTGTGAGGCCAGCTGCTCTCCAATTTCCCTTGCTGCTTAGAAAGCCTAAGATGTCTACTCTAGCTAAAAAAAAAAAAAAAAAAAAACCTTGTAAAGAATTTAAAAGAGATAAGAATTGTCTGGTATATCAGCTAGTGTTGGTGAATTTTCCTGTTAATTTGAAACTGTGCTCTATTTCACGTTTCTTAACCTCTTAATTGAGAATTGACATAACTTGTCAGTGTCTCACTATCCTAGTCTATAGAATGGGCATATTAATAGCACCTGCCTCATTGAGTGGTTGTGAGGACCAAGTACACTACTACATGTCTTCAGAACAATGCTTGGCATACAGAAAATACTCCAAAAATGTAAGCAACTAGTAGTCATAATAGTAGTAGTAGTTGTTGTAGAATAGCTCTTTGATTCAATTGTTTATACATGTTTTCAAAAAATAAACAATCTGGCCAGGCATGGTGGCTCACACCTGTAATTCCAGCACTTTGGGAGGCCAAGGCAGGCAGATTACCTGAGGTCAGGAGTTCAAGACCAGCCTGGCCAACATGGTGAAGCCCCGTCTCCACTAAAAACACAAAAATTAGCTGGGCGTGGTGGTCCCAGCTACTCTGGAGGCTGAAGCAGGAGAATTGCTTGAACCCGGGGGGTGGAGGTTGCAGTGAGCTGAGATCGTGCCACTGCACTCCAGCCTGGGCAATAGAGTGAGACTCCGTCTCAAAAATAAACAAACAAACAAGCTAAGGTAGGAGTTGTTTTTGTAACCTCCTCAAACTGTAAATAAATAGGTGCCCAGAACATCTGTGGTGTTAGCGCTGCACTGTCACTGTCAGCCCTCACCATTACTGCATCATTGACAGGAGAGGTAAGGCAAAACCCTATAAAAAGAAGAAAAAGTTCCTTATGACTCCAATCAAGAGATAAGACATGAGATAAAACATTGGCCATCAAGTTTAAAAGATGATAATCTGTACTTTAAGCACTCCAAACTCTCTTTCTTCATACTAAATATTTTGAACTGTCACCCAGATGCCAACAGAGGTCAGTTTGTTTGATTGTTTTTTGAGAAGGAGTTTCATTCCTGTTGCCCAGGCTGGAGTGCAGTGGTGCAATCTCGGCTCACTGCAACCTCTGCCTCCTGGATTCCAGTGATTCATCTGACTCAGCCTCCCGAGTAGCTGGGATTACAGGCACCCGCCACCACACCCAGCTAATTTTTTTTGTATTTTTAGTAGAGACAGGGTTTCACCATGTTGGTCAAGCTGGTCTTGAAATCCTGAACTCCTGAACTTAGGTGATCTGCCCCCCTAGGACTCCCAAAGTGCTGAGATTACAAGGTGTGAACCACCGTCCCCAGCCACCAACATAATCTAAACGAAAGGAGTTAGACTAACATCACTTCCAGCCATTGAACTCCATGTAGCTAAGACCCCACTTACTTTGGGCCATATGCTACAAAGAGAATATTTTCAGAGTAAGCAAGAGTAGATGGTTCTGCACCTGATACTATTTGTGGTGTCCACTCAAATAGATCATAAAATATCAACTTCCACCTATAGGCAAAGGTTATATCACCTATTCTTGAGACACTTTTGTGAGAATGCATAAGTTAGCTAATATCAGTGTGAGTTAATCTGATTAAATGACTTCTCTTTTATTGTGTGCCTGGCACTATGTTGGCACCAGAGTTTCAAAGATAAGATAAAACTCTCATGAAACCAAGCCATACTCTTGAGAACTCTCAGATAGTATAACACAGCAGTTAAGTGCAGAGGCTCTGGGGTCAGACTGTCCAGGTCATGGTTGCTAGAAGAAGGAAAGACAGGTAATTCATAAAAAAAAAAAAAAAATTCCACTTCACAGTCTTTTCCCACCTCAGCTCTGCTTTCAGGTAGAGATTTACTGAAACGAAGGTCAGATGAAAAGAGTGAGTCAGAACTTCTGTAAGCCAGGACACTTCTTTAGTATACATCTGTGACACAGAACTAGGAGGGAAATCACACAAAAAAGGGATCATTGAGATTTGTCAAGTTACAATTCAGATTAGATGTGAAGCCCCTTACCTGGACTCTCCATTATCAGCTGGTGCAGTCAATGCCGTCCTAATTAACTGTTTGCATTCTCAACACCTGCTCATTCTACATTGAACCTAGGTAATCTACATGTAAACCCCAATGACCATTGATGATTTGTGCAAACTGACAAAAATAATACTGAAAATGTGTAGTGGTTGCAGCAATCAAAACCTGCCCTTATTCATGTATTCTAGTTCAATGTGCTCTCTTACTAAATGATAATGCTTCACAATAATATGATTAAGTATTATCGAAGAATGATAATTTTCCAAAACTACAAAAGTTTCACTGAACAAGCAATTAATCAATTCTAGGAGTTCTATGATTTATATACAAATAAATAAAAAGCCAGTAACAACCCAAATTCTCATCCTATAAAAAATACAGATTAATGTTTGAAATATTTATTGAGTCGGCCCGGCGCGGTGGCTCAAGCCTGTAATCCCAGCACTTTGGGAGGCCGAGACGGGCGGATCACGAGGTCAGGAGATCAAGACCATCCTGGCTAATACGGTGAAATCCCGTCTCTACTAAAAAAATACAAAAACTAGCCGGGCGAGGTGGTAGGCGCCTGTAGTCCCAGCTACACGGGAGGCTGAGGCAGGAGAATGGCGTAAACCCGGGAGGCGGAGCTTGCAGTGAGCTGAGATCCGGCCACTGCACTCCAGTCCGGGCGACAGAGCGAGACTCCGCCTCAAAAAAAAAAAAAAAAAAAAAAGAAATATTTATTGAGTCTATGGCCATACCACTGTCTACAGCCATGCCATCCTGAACGTGCCCAATCTCATCTGAAATATTTGTTGAACTATTTTTATTTGGAGGATTATGGTTTGCATTTTCTAGACACACAAATGGGGAATTAGGATGATTTGGGGCCATTTATAAGTTCATAAGGTTTAATTCTCCTCTACTAACCCTACTTGTCCCTTTAAAAAAAAGTCATCTAGAAACAAAAAAACAAAAACACCAACTTTTAGACAGATAAAATGCTGTCTAAAAACAGCTCTCCTAAAACACACACACACACACACACACACACACACTGGTTTTCCTCTGATCTTTCCTCTAATGTAACAAAAAAGTTATTCCTTAACATATTTCCCACCTCCTTTCTTCATGCCTTCTCATTGCTTTCCCAAGCTGCTCATTCCAACAATGCCTTTAACTCTGATGACTCTTATTAAACACGACTACTTAATTACCATCAATCTATTATGCTATGTACTTCACCCTCCACTGACACATCTGATCCCATTATGTGCCTGACCTTTAACGGTCATCAAATCAAAGTCATTCTGGTCAGTTCAGTCTGGGTCTGACACATGCCCAGGTCACACAGATGAAGGCGCAGGGGCCTAGCATACCATGTTACCCTGCCCTTCACTTAACACCTTTGTCAATAGAATTTCACAACTGGGAAACTGCCAGGTTTCTCCCTGGCTTGAATAAAACGCCCCTCCTTTTACAGAAAGCTGAAATAAATAATGACACACATGCTGACCAGAACTGGCTTTTATGTAATTGGTGCCTCTCTACCAGCATGACACACTGCCCTCTTGGATGTTTATGCTGAAAAATCTTTGGTTGGAAAGTGAGAATTTATTGTGCAGCCTTCTAGAATATGCCCAGCACTCCCCACTGGCTGAAAGTCCCCTAAAGATATAAGAGAGATGGAAAGAAAAGTTGAGGATGGCCACAGCAACACCACCAAGTGAGTGGCCGCCTTCCACTGAAAGGCCAATCCACGGAAGCGTTCTGGGTTCACAGACTTGTGTGCTGCCCTCTGATCGGAACAGCCATTTGGGCTGCTCTATCTCAAAGCTGCATTCTGAGAAACACTCCCACTCAACCTAATGAGACAGCTATTTAGAAAAGAGGCTCTTCCTGGCTAGTAGGGCCTGGTCATTGTTATTCATCCATAGGCCTTCCCTGGTGGTGAACATGGAACTGTTTTCCCAGACCAAACATGGACCCTCCCTCGAGGTAGCCAGACACACTGTCTGGTGTGCACAAACATTTTGACTTCTGACTGGACAGCTAGACCTGGCAGTGTCTTCCCCTTGCTTTACTTTACTAATGCGTGTGTATTTTTACCAGCCCCTCTGGGAAAACTGCCCTGCTTTATAGCAACTTGTCACTGACAAGGAATTTCTCATCAAGATTGAAATCTCTGACCATCCCCAAAGCTCCCAACCCTTCTGAGTTTCAGAGCTCAGGACAAGGAGACTTGTCCTTGAAAACAAAAAAAAAAGAAAGAAAAAGAAAAAAAAACTGGCTTTAGGAAGCAGTATTGTGGTTTTTTCATGGCTGTGATGAACGAAAATGCACCCACAGTTGCCCAAAGGCAATTATTAACATTTGGCATGTGAAAAATTAATAGTGAGACTTATTTCTTAGAAGAACAATGTTTTTGCTTAGATTTTTTTTAAATTTCTAGATTCTCTGTTTTCCAATGGAGTGTGTATTACTTTATTCTTTTTATCCCACCTCCTCTAAAATATACCAATCTGAGATGATGAAATACATCACCTATTTAGCTCCCTCTTCTCACTCTCATTCCTGACAGGTTAAAGCTGTTTTCACAACAGCTTTCTCTTTTTGCCAGGATTTTAAGCATTGCTTATTATTAATACATACCAAATGTACTTAAAAGTCTTAACATAGGGCCCATAAAGCAACACAACCCTCTAATAATTGTATCAGCCATAGGGTTGAAACAAGTTCAGTTCCCTGAAAAATAAGAAGTTTTCGGCCGGGCGCGGTGGCTCAAGCTTGTAATCCCAGCACTTTGGGAGGCCAAGGCGGGCAGATCACAAGGTCAGGAGATCAAGACCACGGTGAAACCCCGTCTCTACTAAAAATACAAAAAATAAGCCGGGCGCGGTGGCGGGCGCCTGTAGTCCCAGCTAGTCAGGAGGCTGAGCCAGGAGAATGGCGTGAACCCGGGAGGCGGAGCTTGCAGTGAGCAGAGATCGTGCCACTGCACTCCAGCCTGGGTGACACAGCAAGACTCCGTCTCAAAAAAAAAAAAAGAAAAAAGAAAAATAAGAAGTTTCACTGTGTAAGAAATAGGAACACAAATAATAAATCAGAAAAAAAGACTTCAATCCAATTATCATCTTTCATCTGAAAGACTGAAATTCACAGTATTTCCACAAATCACTTCACTTGCTATTAAATGTCTTCCAAAAGACTCTAAATGTCTTCTAAATTGAAGTTAATTGTTAGGGACGGATACGCTCAGGTGATCTATCATTAGGTCCAGTAAAAATATTTGGCCATGTAAGCTTCACTTCCACCTGAGAATCTCAAGGCAGTTGACCAGCAATCAGAGATTATTCCCACATTAGGAGAGATGATCAGAAGTACAGATCCTACAGTAAATACAAACCTCCCATTTCAGACTCAACTCAAATTTATTGCCAAAGAAATTACCCATCCAAAAACTGGCATGTTGAAAATATGGCATAAGCTATTATTTGGTATGTAACTTTTTATATTACAACCATTTATCACTTTTATTTCCAAAAACTCATTTTGTTCAAAAGTTTCCTTATGTAAGTGATGGTTGTGAAGGCACAAAAATATCTCTAACATTTTCCTGAGATTTTTCTTGGTTTAAAATTGAGTACCAGAAAGAATTCAGATAAGCATGACATAGGACCGATGTGTTTATAACAACAGCTGTATCTGTTTCCATTTGTGGTGTAACCTATCCTCACCCTCCTAAACCTGAAGACCCATCTCTATTTTGATTGACAAATGTATATTAGAGGAATTCCCATGGTAATATGTACACTATGTAAATTTCTCTATATCTGACTTGCATAAACAGACTTTGTCCAATTAAAGAGTTAATAATAATTGAGCAGGGCTTGGGAGCAGAAAATACCCTGTTGCTTTAACATATTATTTGCCCTCGAAATAGCTAATAGAAAATTTAATTCATAAAGTCTTAAGAAATGTCACATTTGTATCTATTCCTCTCTCACTCAACAAAAAGAGCCTCGCCTGATCTCATTAGATCACTGAGATGAACTAGCCGGTGGTGAGTAGCTCAGAGGTTTGGTTTGCCCAGGGCCTGACCTCCACATCAGCCTTCCTCTCCCTCATGATAACAACAGTTTCAAGTTTTAAAGGATTGAGCAGCCTAGCTTTTTTCCCTACACTTAAAACACACCTGGCTTCTAGGAACAGTCTTCAGAGTTTCATCCTTTACTTGATTATCTCAGCAATGTTGGAGGCCTCAAATTTCCTGGATGTCTTTTCTCTGCTCCTTGACAATCCCATGTGAATTTTAAGGTTTCTTTTCTCTCTTTTTTTCTCTTTCATCTTATCCCTGCTTCTCTTTTTCCCAAACTCTCAAATAAGTGGGGTTTTCCCTTTCTCGGTTCTTAATATGTCTCCATAAACATCTTGCCCTAGTGAGTACACACGCATGCACAAACACACATAACAATGCTATCTGAGGGTTATGTGAATGATCAATGTGTCACTAAAATTGCTGATGTCGGTCTGTATTTGTAATACCTTGAAGAAGGATCAATCAATTAATCATTTTAAGTTCTGCTTAAAACAAATTGTGGCAGTCAAAAAAGTGATGCACAACCCCTTAAACAATGCTAATGTATTCTTGTGAAAGGATCCAATTGACAGTTTTACGAGACTGGAGTCTAGTGAAAGCAGGTGTACACGGCCCAGCAAAAATGGCACTATGTCGTGAGGTTTGAAGGGAGATGCGAAAGTCATTTTATGTGGTTAGCCTCTGCAGAGCCTCAGAGCAATGAGGCAGCAGTGAAAAGCCATCTGCTGCCAAGATACAAGCACAGCTATTATACTTCTCGCTATTCACATGATCATACCTGAAACTGATACGGAGTGACGTTACCCAACAGCTTAATTAATGCTTTTCTACACCGCATTAAATACACATTGGCATAAGTCAAGCAAAGGAAAAATACTTAAGTGGATTCTTACATTGAATTACATATATGCTGTACTTTAATCAGAGATGAACATGTTATTTTTGAAATAAAATCTAAAATTTTTATTCCTTACACAAGGAAAAAAAATCAGCATTGCAATCTAAATCTAAATTGGAATATAATTTTGAATTTCTAGTAATAATGGATTCTTAGGGCAGCATTTGAAGCTAAGCTCTTAGAAGCAAATAAAATAATTGATACTTCTTCTTTGGTCCACAACACCTTTTTATTTTTTTGTCATCTGCTCTGTTTTAGACCAGCCCTTGTTCTTCTTAATTTTAACTTGTGAGATGAACTCACATAAACGGCCTTTACCATAAAGCACGTTTATAAACAAGGGCCATTAGGAAATCAGGAAAGAGGACAAGAATTAACTTACAGTTATGTGAGGGAGTGGATAAAGTTGCAATTTACACTGCAGATTTGAGCAGTGCTGTGGTCAGATCACAGGTGAAGCAGCGGGCCTCAAGCCTGCCTGTGCAAACATAAAGTCAGAGTCGGAGAATTTAAGATGCACCGACTATTTTGCAAGAGCTCAGGAAGCTGCTGCACATACCAAAGAGCACTCCCAGAGAGAACTTCAACCCTTTAGCCAGGGTCTCTACCAAGAATAGTGTCGCCTGCCACCTGTGAAATTTCAAGACAGACACCTCTGCGTCTCTGAGCCAGAATTCCCACTTCTTGGTGTTCAGCTCCAACTGCTGGTTTTACACCTGCTGCGGGGAAAGCCTCAAATATCTTTGCCACATTTGGAAGTAGTTCATTAAAGAGGTTCTAAATGCCTATTTTTAAAAATATTTTTAGAACACTCAAGAGTTTTATAGCACAGGAGAGGCCTATAAAAGAAAAGTACTTTGCTAACAGTATATGGAAGGAAATTTTTCAAATTAATTTTTAGTGCACATTGTTGCTTCTGAGAGTTTTTGTTTAATTTTTATAGTGTTAGAGGTTACACTCATCATTTTATTAAGAGATTCAATTAGGTTTAACATTTATGGAGTGCCTTTCCTTGGCAGGCTTCTTGGCTGAGGATTCAAGGATGAATTAGAAGTGACCCTATATTGGAAGCTCATGGTGTGGCGAGACACACACAGCTATCTATATACATCATCAAGGTGCAAACAAGGCTCCAAAGCATCTCAGGGGAGGGAACAATTCTTTCCCTGGTGCAGTGGGAGTTCAGGGGCTATGCTGAAAATGCAGTCCAGCAATGTATCAAAGAAGTGGTAACAAGTTCTCTGGGTCTTAAAGGATGATTCAGAGTTCTCAAGAAAGAGCTCAGGGGGAGGAGCATTCCCGGTCCAAGTTAAAGATACGGCATGTGCAAAGGCCCAGAGGCCAGGAAGCACAGGTGCTCTTGCAGATTAGAAAGTCAGCTATTGGGCCCTGAGGAGCAGAATTCAGAGTGGAGAAATTTGAGGCATTCATTTTTGGCCACTCCACTTTGATAAACATCCTACACCAGGCAAACTTTGGCTTACTAGAGTACCTCTCAAGCAATATGCTGAAGCTAAGTAGATTTCCATGGTGTTTGACTTCCCAAAGAACTCAAAGCACTTAATAAAGAACACCATCCCATCCCATCCCCTCCCTTCCCTCATCTCAGTGTCTTGCTCTGGCTTGAAATTTTTTTTTTTTTTTAATCTCTAAAGATAGCCATTGGAGGAGGAGGAAAAGAAGGATATAAAAGTTATGGTATATTTACAATGTTTACATAAAATAAATATATGCATTTTACATTTTAAAAATGTCTATAAATACAAGATTTATATATTTGCCAACATCATAATACCATGCAGACAATGTGGTTTTGTAATAGAACACAAGTGTGAAGTTTTATGATGGACTTTTTTCTAGCCTCTGTGTATCTGTTGTGGTATATATACCCTTGTTTAGAGAAAATGTCACATAATGAAATTTGAGGTCCTTCATAAATGTAGAGCCAGAGCAAATGCACCCCAGTCCCAGGTGCCCACCCCCATCCAGTCCTTTCTAAATGTTTATTCAGTTAATACTAAATAGTAAACTAATAGCAACTCCACTCCCCAGCCAAGGGCTCCTGCTGTTGGAATAGGCATATTTTAGTTAAGTAAGTGTTCTTTAGTATGAGATTGGAAGGCTACATGTGTACAGGAACGTGCATGTAGGTAATGCCTTTGTGGAAAGTTCACACCCCACCCCAAGATCTCTCTTACTAAGATTCCAAGCTCACTGCCTATGGAACTACTGAATGGTTAGGGACAAGTGGTGAGGTTTGCTGTGGGTCACTCTACCTCCACCACTGCCACAAAGGCCCATTTCCTGGGCTTTGCTCCCTCTTCAGTTCACTGCCCAGAGTGGAGTTAATGGGGACACACTTCGCCACCTCAACCGCCACTGGTGGTCTGTGCAGCACAGGCTGCCCGGCCATCCATCAAAGCAGAGCCTCCTGAGAACAGCAGAATGCCAGCTTCAACTGTCAACCCACCTCTCCTAGCCCTTCTGCGGAGCCCTGCCAAGGACTAGTCCCAGCCTGCTCCTCCATTGGCCATCTGAACAAATCTCAGCATCATGGGCAGATGGCGAGAGAGTGGCTTGTGACACTCTACACACAATGAAGAGAGAAACATGCCTTCTCAATGCACAGCAGCTCTCTGTCATGACCCCCTGCTGCTGTTACAAAGTCATTAGCATCTACTGTGCCCCTGGGGGTGAGGGAAAGCCAAACCCCAGAACAATATCATCTCTGCTAAAGACACAAAACTTTTGCTTATGGCACAGGTACAGAGAACTGGATAAACAGGCTCAGGGTTTTCTGGCACCCGGTGAGTGGCTACCTCAGAAAGTCACCTTGGTTTGACAAGGGGCCCATGAGAAGGATGCAGTTTGGGGCATTTTTACTTCTCACAAGTTATGGGGAGAAAGACCTACTATTCTGGAAATTCTGCCCCCAAATTTATTCTTAAAAAAAAAAAAAAAGACAGGGTCTCACTCTTGTTCCCCAGGCTGAAATACAGTGGTATGATCATAGCTCACTACAGCCTCAAATTTCTGGGCTCAAGCAATCCTCTCACCTCAGCCTTCTGAGTAGCTAAGACTACAGGTACACACCACCATGTCCAGCTTAGTTTGTATTTTTATTTTTTTTTGTTTGTTTGTTTGTTTTTGAGACGGAGTCTCGCTCTGTCGCCCAGGCTGGAGTGCAGTAGCCAGATCTCAGTTCACTGCAAGCTCCGCCTCCCGGGTTCACGCCATTCTCCTGCCTCGGCCTCTCAAGTAGCTGGGACTATAGGCGCCCGCCACCTTGCCCGGCTAGTTTTTTGTATTTTTAGTAGAGACGGGGTTTCACCATGTTAGTAGCCAGGATGGTCTCGATCTCCTGACCTCGTGATCCACCCATCTCAGCCTCCCAAAGTGCTGGGATTACAGGCTTGAGCCACCGCACCCGGCCTTTATTTTTGTAGAGAAGGGGTCTCACCATGTTGCCTAGGCTGGTCTTGAATCCCTGGCTAGTGACATGGAACTACAAGGCTGAGTTTCTCTGCTTTTGTTGATGTTATTGTGCTCTCATTTTTCCCATCTCGGCTAGAACAGCAGCATTTTGAATCTTCCTCTACCATGTACTCAGCGCCAATTCCATGAGCTAAGTTTAGGGATCCTGTCTATACCAGTACTTGGTTTGTATAAAAGTACTGGGATCCAAAAGTGATGGGATTACAGGTGTGAGCCACTCTGCCCAGGCCCAAATTCATCCCCATGTAGAGATAACCTGATAGCAGTGCTGAGGGAAGCATATTGATGTCCTCCTCCATTAGCTATCCGGGTCAAGCTGCAGGCAGCTCTGCAGTGGTGGAGCACAAGGACACTGCAGAAGGATCCCCAGCCATGGGATCAGTGCACTGGCTTCAAAGCCCAGCCTTGCCTCTTTTAAATTGCTTTCATATGTATCTGCAGCAGTGTTTCCCAAACTTCACTCATCCCAGTACCTCCTTTGCAAGTATCTGTGCATCACCTGGGCAATAGCTACTTCATGATTTTCTTCAAGCACTCACTTTTGTCCTCTAAATTCTTTCTAAAAGAACAAGTTCAAATGGAAAGTCAGTATCATTTGCTATAATAGAGGGAATCGTAAAAAGAGAGAAGACAAAACAATATTATTAAATTCTAGCTCAATTCTGCTATCCAATGAAGCTTCTTTCTGTTGACTAGAGAAATTAGCAAATATTAAACTTCATTTACACTTGCACTTATTAGAAGGACTAAAAGAGAGCTTGAAAGTAGATAACTCTCACTTATTGGTTCAAGGCTGTTGAGTACTCAGCCTATGAGCCCCCAAATTACCCCATTCACCCCACAGTTTGGGAAACCCCAGGCTAGTGACATGGAACTACAAAGTTGAGTTTGTCTGTTCTTGCTGACGTTCTTTTGCTTTCATTTTTCCTATGTCAGGTAGAATAGAACAGCAGCATTTTGAATCTTTCTCTACCATGTACTCAGCACCAATTCAATGAGTTGCTAAGTTTAGGGACCCTGTCTACACCAGCACTTGGTTTGTGTAAAAGGCAATACACAGACTTAGCTTGAACTGAAAGCAAGGAAAGGTCATTGGCTATCCTCTGGTCTCAGTCATTCCTTCCTTTCATTTATTCAGAAGCATTCTGGAGATATATATATATATATATATATTCAAAACATATTTTTCAAAAATTCAAAATAAAGTTATGTGAAAAACTCTTAGAAATCTCATATCACGTGAGACTCATTCAAAACTAGGTGCTAAAAATTCCATTGACACTGTCCTCCATGCAAAATATTCCATTCCCTCATCAACCATCTAGCATTCACCAATCAGGTAATACTTCTGAGAAAAAAATTAGATTTATAGCTTCATTTTACAGACAGAATGACTCAAACTCCAAAAAGGTAAAGACAGTCACCCAATCAGAGCATCATCTTGAGATAAAAAATAATCTAAACTTATTGCTCTATTTTACACATGGGATAACTCAAAGTCCAAAGAGGTGATGAAGATGGCTGCCCAAGAGGTGACAATTTAAAAATTCCATACTCTCCAAGTTTATCCTTTTGAGTCAAACAGTAGATCGACCAAAGTCACTTCTCTCACGTGCAAATACCAGAAAACCTGTTTTATCTGCCAATATCACCATTAAATATTATGTCCCTCAAATTCTTCATGAAATTCATGGCAACCCATCTCAGTTAGCTTATCCCAAAGGTCTTTATTTTTGTTTGGTTTGATTTTCCGAGGCCCTATCTGAACAAAGGTTGTAAATCAAAAGGAAAAGGCTTGGATGGACTTCCTGAACATTTTGTAGGATGCTTGTCCTTTCAATGTTCTGTATTTCTTGGCCTTAGCATCTGCAACACTATGTTCATTGTATTACACAATAGTGTCAACAAATGCTATGCACTAAAGGAAAAAACGCAATGGACCTATCATCTGCTTTCTATCCCATGTAACTTCCTAATCAATCTTTCCCTGTGATAACCTGGGGACTGAGAATACATTTAAAGCAACACTGAATCCTGTGAACATTGCCCATTCTCCAAAGGCATTTTTTTAAATCACAAAACAGGAAGTTCCAAGTCATTGAAACTCACCAGTATATTTGCTTGAAAGTCTTCTGGAACAACAGAACGGTGCATGACTATCCAGGCAAGCAGACTGTTATAAAAGCAGATGTTTTGCTCACTTCCACTTCAGAGAAACACATTGTCAATTTAGTTAACATTCTCTAGTCATTTGAACAGGCTTCTCGGGAAGTCAGCAATGATATAATTCAAGTACAATATGATCCTTGTGCTCCCATTTATCTCATACTTGCACATCATAGCAGAAGATAGATGTGTGCATATGTGTGTTAAATGAATTAGAAGGAAGAAAAATGCTGGGCTATGCACTAGTCTCATGAAAATATCAACCCGCAGGAGTGGGATTCAAAGAACAAAAGGTTCTTGGAGGGTGTGAGCATCACTATACATGGATGACATTCCTGCCAAGGATTTGGCACTGCCTGTTTCCCACAGACAGCACAGAATAATTCACCCACACACACACTCTGTTGATCAACCACTGGAAAGGTAGTCCCCAAGCATCCCAGCACTCAATGTCAGGGTCCTCAGCCCCTTGTGCAGTGATCTGGTCTCATTGTGCCTTGGGTAAAGTGGCCATGTTTCGTCAGCCAGCTCAAGAAGAGAGGCTAAGGTTGGGGGTCAAGATGAAGGGAAAACTAAGAAACAGCCTAAGACAAGCAAAGGGTGGTCAGAGAGGAAACAAAGTAAGACAGAAAAAGGAAAAAGAAAGAGAGAGGTAAACAGTAGTGACCTTGGCGAAAAAAAAAAAAAAAAAAACGCAACAGGCAGCGGGGAGGAGTTGTTGAGAAAAGGCATGGATGTGTCCACACCACAGCCCTGCTGTTAGAGAACTCATCCCACAGAATGGGGCCCTGAACAGGACTGCCAGCCACAGTGCAGGGACAGCAGGGGCAAGAGCACTGAGATGCTTCTGAAGCATTATCATAGAAGGAGAGGAAAACTGCATTAATGACTGAACTAACTTTAGGTCAAAACAAATGTCGTCATTAAGCTAAATATTCCCAAGTCTCCAGAACACACAGGGGTATGCACAAAAATGTGTGCAGAAACACACACACACACACACACACACCTCTTTGCTGGCAACAAGATAAGTAAGTATTAGCCAACATTAATTGGACAGGTTCTAGCCCTTATTTACAGAGCTTTTGAGATCATGCCCCAGTAAGTTTCTTTTTAAGCTAATGTGTTCATACAGGAGCATCACAAGTAAGTTTATCCAAGTCACTGTTAAACCCACACCCTGTCTTACTAACTCAGACCGTCTATTTAAATAGCTAATCTCTCTCACTTGAGGATGTTAGCCAAGGCTTGTTGGTAAGGGTGAAGAGGGACAAATAGCAGAGGGCAGAAGGGCCCCAGCTCCAGTCAACCGTTTTCTCTCTCTCAAACATCAATGCCACCCAAGTAGTACCAGAATTGCCAGGCCTCCAGACATCAGTGAGATTTGAACAAAGGGCCAAAGTTTCTCTTTTTTAAATGTCTGCTTGGGGCCTTGCAAAGCCAGAATTTAACCTTATGCTACTGGGGTAATGTTCATTTGGGAGCACTTAAACTTAAATTACTCTTAAATCACTCCTCTGTACTAGACACACCCAGCTCTTGGCAGTGAACCAGAGTCTAGATGCACCGCTCACAACCCACTGTTCAAACCTGAAACTTGAAAGGCCTCAAAATCCAAAAAGTAAACACAGCTTCTTAATCACTTTTTAAAATCATCTGCTTCCTTTATCTCCAGCACCTTTTTTTTCTGTTGGGTCATTCCAAGCAGAAGCAAGAAGTGAAATGCTAGGCCAGGATGGGTATATGGAGGACCAGCGTTCCGGGTGCTGCAGCAGATGCTACAGAGGGCGCAGAAGAGGCTCATGCAGTTCAGCCCTTGTGGCACTACCAGGGCATTGTCCAGGGAAGGGGGTCAGAGCACAGCATCAGGCCAGGCTGCTGCTCTACCTTTATGAATGGTGTGACTTTGGGGAAGTTACTGAACCTCTGCCCCTTTGTTTTCTCATCTATAAAACAAGGATGATAGCAATGTCTAACTCATAGGACTACTGCAAAAATTGAATGAGTTAATATATGTAAGAGCTTAGAATAGTGCCTATGAGCTTTATTATTATCATCATCATTATTACTGTTATTATTCCTTAGTTTATAAGCCATGGATCACTTCCCATTGCCTACCAAGGTAAATACACACACCCTGATGTAGCATTGCAGGTTGGAACCATCTTCTCCAACCTACATTTTCAGCCTCATCTCCCATTGCTATCTGCCATCCACCGTGCACTTAAAACAAAGGAGATGGTTCTCCTCATTTCCCGGACATATCTCATAATTCTCTGACTCAGCTCATATAGTTTTCTCTGCATTTCCACATTTCTATCAAAAGTGAATCCATCTTTCAAGACCATTCTCAAATGCTGCTTGAATTTCCAAATATTCACTGAACATGTAAAATTCTGTAGTTTCTCATGTGATATGGCTTCATATACTCTGGCTGTCAGTGTGCTTCTTCAAAGGTAGCAACCAATATTGGGTGAAATATGCTGGATATGCTCTAAATAATCTAGAGTATAAAGGGAAGGATCATTTTCATAATTAATTTATTTCTTTATTGCACTAATATAATGCCAGCTTTTTAGAAGCCTCATGATCACCCTTATTCATATACAGCTTCTGTTCCACTAGTTATTCTTCATCTAAATCTTCTGTCAAGCCTTCCCATAATTATGCAATTAATTTTTTGAACCTAAATGCACAAATTTACATTTGTATCTACTGAGTGACACCTTGCAGATCACCAGGCAGAGCTCCAACTTGAAAAACTAACCGTGGATAATACTTTGTTATCTTTTATATTGGCCATATACCCCAGTGAAGTCATCTAAAAAGCTTAACAAGCATTCTGTCTGCATCATAGATACCAACGTGAAATAATATAGGACAAGGACAGATTATGGCAGCCATCCACCAGTCTCCCCAATTTGACATATCCAAGATCTTTAGACATAGTTATTTCACCAGCTGTCTAACTCATCCTGCCCATTTTCATCACCTTATCCACAAAGACATAATGAAATTTTATAAAAATGCTTTCCTAAACCCAAGGTTTCACTATCTATGCCCTTTCCCTAGGAAGAATCTTTTTTAAGACTAAAGGGTTAATTTGCATGACAAACATGTTTGTCTCCTAGAAACTACCATTCTTTTCGAATGCTCCAAAACAATATCTGGATATGTTTTTCATGTAATAGAAAAAAGAAATAGGGGACTGATGGGGAAGATTCACAATTCAGTAATAAGAAGCAGCCCAGAAATCTCAACGAGTCTGGGATATTTGTTCTCCTGAATCTAAGGGTCAGATGAACTTCTAAATGCAATGCAGCCACTCCTTAGCAGTTTATAACTGCCAAGTAGCAGTGTACACCTCCTGGAACCTTTAGACTTTCTAAGGTTCGTAATCCTGTCCCCCAGTTGGCCATTATATCAGATGAGCCATGCAGCAGACTAGGAAGAGTTAAGATCTCTTTCCTGATATTTTAGTGAATCTTAAGTTACAACAATTCCACATTCCTGAATTGGGACATCCGTCCAGGAGAAAGGCATTTCCCCACTCCCACCATGATCTGGAGCAAACATGAACAACCTCTGAATAGAGCAAAGAGACTTGTGTGAACAAACCTGGCCTAACATTCTAGACTGTGATCTGTTCGTTTCTAGATAGACTACAATACCTAGTCTCTGAAAATGCCACCCTATCCACCTATAAGTCCCAGGATTCGTGCCCTTATGTAGTCTCCTCCTCTCAAATCTGGGTTGGCCCTGGGACTCGTATTTGACCTATAGGATATAGGAGAAGCAACACAGCATGACTTCAATGCTAGGTCATAAAAAGCCTTGCAGCTTAGAGTGCTCTCTCCAGCAACCCAGCCACTGTGCTGTAAGAAGCCATATGCAGACACTGACGTCCTCAAGAACCTCAACTGAACTCTGACAGGCAGTAGCAGCAGCCATTCAATTGAGTCACTCGAACGTCCAGCTCAGTAGTCTTCTAATGACTGCAGCCCCAGCCAACATCTGACCACAACCACATGAGACAGCAAGTGAGACCACCCAGATGAACTCAGTCAACACCTACAACTACAAAAAATAATAATAAACTGTTGTTTCAAGGCATTAAGTTTAGGGTTGGTTTGTTACACAGAAATAGCTGGAATCAGACCCAAGTTGGAGACTACGGAAAGAAGAATCTACTTTTATTCTAGGCCTAGAAATGACAAAGATGACTCTGGGGTCCCAGGAACTTATAGCCAAGTTGTCCCGGGCCTCAGATATTTGAGGCCTATGGATGACTCAAAACTCTGAAATAAAGATTAACCAGAAGAACCGAGCTCTCTGACACTGTGTCCTAGTTCAGACTGTTGGAGAGTATCACACAACAGTAAAATCTTACTTAACTTCAAATTCACTCAAGTAGAATTTCAACAAATCACACATTCATTATATGTGATCTTTAAGTTTTAAAAGTTTGAAATAATTTCTTTAACTTCTCGCATCATAACTGGATTGAAAGAGCTATTCTTCAAATTAAAAATCAATAGATGTTTATGATCATAGGCTCATAAAATATTGAAAACACCATTCATTCCATATTATTCCACACACCATGCAAGGTAATGAGTATGCAGCTGGGATCAAAGGAGACATAACCCTTGAGCAAGCAATCCAGCATGAGAGGTAGACTCCACAAAGTAAACAAACAAATGATTACAACTTCGACAAGGAATGCAGTAATAAAGAAGCAATGGTAGAGGAAATTCTCATCAAAGATGTCTCTCTGGAGAAGAAATATTTAATCTGACACCTGAAGGGTAAGAAAAGTTCCCAAAGTACTTTATACAAGCTGAAAGGCTTGATAATTAAAACTCTTATGTAGTAGATAATTATAGTAAACTGTATTTTTTCTCTATTGACTTGCCTATGCACTCAGAGCACTTAAAAGTCTTCCCCTAGCATTAGGACTACATTTCAAATTTTGAGTTTCATAAAACCACCTCCCTCCTAACTACTCACCTTCCTCTCACTCTTCTGCATTGTCTTGTTCCCCAAGACCTCCCCAATGTAAGCTTCATCCCAGTTCTGTATGTGGCCCCTTTGTGTGACCCTCATGGACACATTCTCCAGGTTCATCCCCAGCAATCCTCCTGCACATGACTGACAGTATCAGCCCCCTGCTATCATGCACCATGACCCTGAGAAGAAGCACCCTACCTTACATCCCACCTGACCCTTAGCCTCATCTGCTCTTCCAGAGAGAGGAACTTGACGTCTTACAAGTAATCATGTATTTACTAGTATATATTTTTCTGAAATTATTTTCAAGTAGTACACAGACTTTTGATCTTATTGGTCAGTCTAATAGGCAATGGAGGGCTCACACATCTGCTTCAGCACAAATCAAGGCCTGTCTGACATTAAGACCTGGCTTCCTGGTGTGGTTGACATGGTTAGTTGCCTCCCTAATATTCACTCCATTTCTCTCCCTTTGTGCTGTGTGGGTGGGATTAACATCCGTGGCAGAGTCAGTTGGCTGATCAGCAAAGATTCATGCTGCCTTCCACAGGATGGAGGGGATGCTGGAAAGCAGATGCCCACTGAAGGCATCTTCTCACACTTCAACTTTTCTTGACCTAGGAGAGGTGACATGATTAGTTCTCACCAGTGGAATTTGAGGAGATGTGATGTGTGTCATTTCTGAGCTAAAGTAGTTGAGAAGTAGATGTATCTTCTCCAAGATCTCTTTTTCTGTTTGCAGCAATTTTGGAGCTCCACGTTGAAGACAGAAGAGTTCTAAGATACTGAAAAACCTCCTGGAGGTGAACCAATCATTAGGATTAGCAACACCCATATCAGTTTACGAGATAACTCAAAAATAAATGTTTACTTAATAAATGTATCAACCCGGAGAGAAGTTGGGATTTATCTGTTATAGCATCTAGCTCTCCCATATTAAATGGCATTATTCCAAGCTCCAGGGATGGATTCACACTTGGTTCAGAGATGGGCATGTATCCCATATCTGAGCCAATCAGTGCATAGTGTTCCTCTAGCCGCAGAAGTGTCTTCAAAAGCTGACATACTGCCTAACTCAGTCCAATTAGAGGAAAGATTATGATTTTTTTTCAAAGTTTTGGAGAAAATAAGCTTTGTCTTTCCTATTGAATATGAATAACAAAGTATGTAGCAAAACATTTTGTGACAGTCTGAAGCAACACACAAGAAAGAAGGGCCAAGAGCAACATTAAAAATAATAGGACCAGAGTCTTGATCAAACTGCACCTGCAGCATATAATCTATTAGATTTTTCAGTTTCCTAAGCTAATACATTCACTTAACTTTTAAGCCAGTTTAAATTTGGTTTTCTTTATTAATAACTAATATCTTCCAAGTATACACTTTGTTACACATGAAACTCTTGTAATCAGTATAGGAAAAAGGAATAAATTAAAACCAATTGCAATTTAAACATAATTCACAGTTCACAAAACCCCAAGTATTAAGATAGGATATATAACTGGCACATCAATAAAACATTAATCAAAATTCATAAGTATTTATACCTATGACATGCACTATATCAGTCAGAATAGGTTAAGTTATGCTTCCGTAATAACTAACTCCAAAATCTCAGTGACTTATGACAAGCTTATTTCTTGCTAATGTTATGCTATGTGTCCCATTCTGGGCCAACTGTGCCTCATCTTCATCTTTCCTCTGGGCCTTAGACTGCTAAAATAAGCCTCTATCTGGAACAGGAAAAAGATGTAACACAGTGAACCAGGTGGTGAATCTTAAAAACTTCTGTTGCATGTATTGGTCAGAGCAAATCTGGAGTCACAGAAATGATTCTTTACAGGAAAGGTAGTGAATATTTGATTTGAGCAATATTAAGATATTTTATTCACATTTTTAATTCAAAAAATATTCAAATATTTTATTTGAACAGTAGATGTCTAAAGTTGATAAATCCTAAATTACCTACTAAAAGAATAATTAAGACCCTAAAGAATAATCAGGCCCAACCTTACCATTCATTGGCCCACAGATCAGAATGAAAATAAGTTCATCTCGCTGGGCGCGGTGGCTCAAGCCTGTAATCCCAGCACTTTGGGAGGCCGAGACGGGCGGATCACGAGGTCAGGAGATCGAGACCATCCTGGCTAACATGGCGAAACCCCGTCTCTACTAAAAAAATACAAAAAAACTAGCCGGGAGAGGTGGCCGGCGCCTGTAGTCCCAGCTACTCGGGTGGCTGAGGCAGGAGAATGGCGTGAACCCGGGAGGCGGAGCTTGCAGTGAGCTGAGATCCGGCCACTGCACTCCAGCCTGGGCGACAGAGCGAGACTCCATCTCAAAAAAAAAAAAAAAGAAAAGAAAAGAAGTTCATCCAAGATTGAAAGAAATTGGGCTGTCAGTAAATAAGTATTGAAAAGTCTTCTCCAAAACATTGTCTTTCACTATTCTAAAATTTTAAAGACTACTACAAAGGTGCTGGTCAGAAGAGAGAAGCACTAGAAAAAATATTGACACTTTAATGGAATTTGAGGAGAAACCTACTTGCAGGAGTATGTCCATCTGTACCATTCTAATATTTATTTTACTACTAAGGCTTCTCTTCTGTAAGGGGTGGTGGTAACAGTAGCAGCTTTACAGAGGTCACAGAACTGAAAAGGATTTTACTGAGAATTTCAAAGTGCTAAGCACAGTACAAATATGATGTCATGGAAACATCACCACACCCTTATGAAGTCGGTGGTCTCATCTCTGTGTTATAGAGGTGATGTCAATGTCCAAGGTCTCAGAGCTACTAAGTAGCAGACACAGATTTAAACATGTGCTTTGCCCCTAAATCCTATGCCTCCCATAAATCAACATTTGCCAGAAAGAGGGACAGTCTCTGACCTCAACAAAATTATGAGGAGGTGATCCCAAGCTTATATCACCCTTCCTTGTCCAATCAGTGCAAGCCTTTGTGAAGAAATCAGATATTCTGGGGGATAAGGGTCAATGCATTCTCCCACAGAGGGCATGAAACCTTTGGCCACCCACCTGAAGCCCCACAAGTGACACTCTAGGTCTCCACAGACAAGAAGAGGCAGCACTGGAAGAGCAGAAGTCTTTCCATATTCTACCTGTCATGCTAGGGGCCACCTTAAGATTGAAGTTCAGGAAAACAGGATGGTGACAGAAAATGGAAAGAAACCTGTTTGGTGATCAAGAAAGCTTCATTTGGTGAAAAACCCAGACCAGAGCAAGACTGAGGAATCAGGAGGCCAGGTGCTGAGGTATAAAGGAATAGACTGGAGGCACAGCAGTGAGAAGTAGGAAAGCACTTGGAGTTATCTCAGGACAGGATCAGCTGAAGAAAAATTAGTCAATATACTGACTGTTCTCTATTTGCATAGGCACAGATCTGGGTAGGTCAGTGCTTCTGTGACTTTAACCCCACTGAGCCAGCTCCTTACTGATAAGGCTGCACCCTCTGATGGCTCTGGCTTCTGTGCAATGGAGAGATTTGGCACTGTTCATTGAGGGTTTCACTACATATCTGTGGCCAGTTTTTTATTTTCCTTGCAAATCATTCTTTGTAATATATCTATAACCTGCAAGTATGGGGCATTATCATAAGTGTTCTCTTTAAAGGAGCTAGAGGGCCATGTTGGCTAATTCAATACCAATATAAATGCCATTTCTCAGTTAATAAAGCATTTTCCAATGTATTAGCTCATTTGAACCTCACGCTAATTCTGCGAAATAAATATTCTCACTCCCACTTCACAGATGAGAAAACTGAGGCTGGGGGTTATTAACTATTTGTCCAAAGTCTCACAGTCAGTGGCAGAGATAGAATTTGAATTTGGGTCTTCTGACAATACAATATTGCCCTAAGGAAAGGAATTCATAAATAAGAGAGAACAATTATGGGCATTGGCAAAGAGGAATGCATTGGAATGGAGAAGAAGGTCCATATGACAGCTGTAAGATTATTTCAAGGAGAAATGAAGACAAATTGGAATTAAGCTCTCTTTTAATTATACATTTACCAGTGATCTGTCATTGAGAAAGAACTAATACATAGAGTATCAATTTTCAGTAAATATAAATGGCAAATAAGGCATTTAATGAATTGCAAATGACAGTGTTTCTAAGAGTAGTTATCAATCACTAGTAAAGGCCTTCCCATTTATTAATCATATATTTCATTTCAGCAAATAATCTAACAAAATGGCATAAAGAGAATACAGGGCTGCGCAACACTTGCAGGGAATTAAAAAGAGAGAGAATGCAGAGATGGTGCAGATGGCGACTGGGGAAGGCAGGTGTGAAAAACAAAACTTCTGCTTTATCCATTTCAAAAGTGAAGGGAAGACAAGAGAGAAGAAAAATATTTAGAAATGGGATTTTAAAATAGTCAGGTAACTGATAAAACATGAAGAAAACTGCAGATTCATCCACTGTAGGATAGGTTCTTAAGCCAACTCAGAACAAAAAAGAAGTGAAAAGGAAAGAATCTTGGCCAACGGGCGCGGTGGCTCAAGCCTGTAATCCCAGCACTTTGGGAGGCCGAGACGGGCGGATCACGAGGTCAGGAGATCGAGACCATCCTGGCTAACACGGTGAAACCCTGTCTCTACTAAAAAATACAAAAAACTAGCCGGGCGAGGTGGCGGGCGCCTGTAGTCCCAGCTACTCGGGAGGCTGAGGCAGGAGAATGGCATAAACCCGGGAGGCGGAGCTTGCAGTGAGCCAAGATCGTGCCACTGCACTCCAGCCTGGGCGACAGAGCGAGAATCCGTCTCAAAAAAAAAAAAAAAATTACAAAGTACTCTCATGCTCCTTTCCCCTACTTCATCCTGCCAACCTATCACAAAAAAACAAAACAAAACAAAACAAAAAAAATTCAGTAAGTCTCTTTGGCCAACTGAATGATTTTAATATCGTTATAAAGTCTTAATAGTTTGTTCTGGTTGTGCTAGTAAAGCCACCATGCAATGGATTTAAGGCAGTGTGAAATTATCAGGAGAATGAAAACCTAGCATCTCTCAAAGCTATTATAGAAGGCATGGTTCAAGAAAAGAATATCTGCAATCACAAAACAGGAAAAGAGAGTCAGGACTGCAAAGGAGAGCAAAAAATATCTCTATATTAAGTAACAAATGGTTACTGCAACTGGTCAATTAAATTTAGCCTTTCTTCTAGTGTTTAAATTACCAAATCATTTTACACGTTTATACAAGGGCAGAAATGTTTGCAACAAACTCTGAAGCAAACCGAATTGTCATTTTTTCTCAGGGAGCCTAATAATTCAACTCCTCATTCAAATAACATTGCATATTTATGAGGCTGGAGTCTAATTAAATTACATCAGTCATCAATCTGATTTTGCTAAATTTTCTTTTCACAGAACTATTAATGGAAATATGGGAATCCCCAAATATGTGCCTTTAAATACTGAGTTATTAGCACTGTGTTTTTTAAAGAAACCCTCTTATAAGTACCCCAAATGTGCTCCACCTTGCACATCCCCTTTCTGCTACACACCTGTTTTTCTTCCATATTCTTTTCTGCCACCCTGTATCCCACCCCACCACTCCCAGAATCCGAATGGCAGAAAAGTGTGAATGAGCACAAACCAATCTTGTTATTACTACCATTTCCTTCTGCTTACTCTCAAAATAAGCTTCGTAAGAGAGAATTAGGTCACTTATAAAATTACTAAAAGAATCCTTCATCCAAAATCATTCACCAAGTGGAAGCTTCAAAAACATTAACTGAGGGCACCATGACAACTCTGGCCTGACCTTGGGCCTTCATCTCCACTGGGTTCTGAATATTGGGTCTAACTTTTAGAATACAGCTTCCTATTTTATCTCAATGGTATTTAAACACTCTATAGCAGAAACTATTTTATTTACCACAGTGAAAATGAAATGAATAATTTCTGTGTAGTGAAAAAGATGTTTCTCAACTAGAGATGCTCAACTCTCATAAAACAAGTCACAAAACTGCCTCTGATAGCAACAAATGTATGCAGTCTGGCAGCTAAGAAATAGGTAAGCCAGCATTCTCTTACTAGTTTCACCCCTGTTGTATGCATTGCCTAGAAAAACTTACCCTCATCTTCCTTATTTCAAGCCTCAACTGTAGAACAGAATCATTCTATTTTCTTTAGTTTACCATATAGTATGCTACAAAACTCCTCTTGCACCATAACTTACAATACTCTTAAAATACATAGATTATCTCAAATAGTTATGATTCTGAAGCCCCACTCCTGAGGCTAGAAAATTCTACTCTTGGTTCAGTTCCAACGTTTTATTTTATTTGTTTGTTTGTTTGTTCGTTTGTTTATTGAAACAGAGTCTCACTCTGTTGCCCAGGCTGGAGTACAGTTGCACAATCTCGGCTCACTGCAACCTCCAGCTCCTGGACTCAAGTGATTCTCTTTCCTCAGCCTCCCGAGTAGCTTGAATTACAGGCACATGACACCACACCTGACTAATTTTTGTATTTTTAGTAGAGACAGAGTTTTGCCATGTTGGCCAGGCTGGTCTTGAACTCCTGACCTCAGGTGATCCGCCTGCCTCTCCCTCCTAAAGTGCTGGGATTATAGGTGTGAACCACCACACCCAGCTCCTGCCATTTTACATTTTATATTCATCTTACACTGGCATTATAATTTTAAAACTCAAAACTCTCCTAAAATCCTGGCTTTAATCTCTCTTTTCAACAATTGAACCATCATATTCCTTTATATTTGGTTCAAAGGAAATTCTAAAAATCATAAAACTCAAGTGATCATTTTGGGGGAACAAAACAAAGGGGCAATTAGATTAAGCAGCATTGAAATAAACTGCAGAATCCAAATGAAATCTCTCAGAGGTTTGTGCAATATTGTTAATAGTTTTGAAACACAGTTTAAACTGAAGGAGGGAGCCCTTCAGGTGTCCAAAGATATACACCTGCACACATTTTATAAATACACACTCATGCCTCTTTGCAGACTCAGTCCTCTCTTTGAGTAAAGTCATTCTCCTTCACCGTAAGTACACACAAATGACTGTGTTCCTTAACAGGGGCTGTTCATGTGTGCGTCCCACCAATTTCAACTAAACCTCCGGAACCATCAGGCACACAGACCAAATGTACACTCAGGTGCAACTGAACATACCTAGGCTGTCCAACAACAACAAATGAAATTATTTAACGAATTTTCATGTATATGGAAGAATGTGACTGATAGCATTGATTAAAACCAACCAAGCATAAGGGCCACTGGCGTTCAACATCTAAACTTCCTAAAATATAGCCCAATCTCACCCTAAAACCTAATAGTCTGCTTTTTAACATTTCTGAGTAGACAAATGTATTTTTTTTTCTGGTTTCCCTCCATACCTTCTCTAGAATTCCCGTTGCTCCCTTTGCATGGGAAGGTTGGCAGAAACATTTTTGTCTGGATTTCTAGAAAACCAAAGGAAAAAAGTGGCTAGCAATAGTAAACTGCTCTCTCATAAAGCAGCTGCTGATTCTGGAGTTTTTTTCTATTGTTTTCCTTGTTGTTTAATCTGAAGAAACATTATTGTCTCCTGAGAAATGGTCACCAGATCAAAATGGTCAAAAAGATATCAGAGCTTCTGGATTCTCCACAAACATCCACTCTCTGTGATGAAGTTTCCCCAACAATGCTCTTTCACAACTGAAAATCTCTCATCTATTGCTGTTACAAAGGCCAGAAATCATAGGTGGAAAGCAAGATCATTATCTAGTTTAAAGATAACTCTATGCCTGTAAAAACTGAAAGGAAGCCATACATGAAAATACACTTAATGCTGGAAGTAGCATTTGGAAATAGCCCTGCTATTTCTCTATTGTTTAATCAAAATGACCTCCTTCTTCCCAGTTTCTCCTGTCCAGGACTCACATTGCTCTCCACTGCCTGAGTCCCATCCCCAGAGACTCTGATTTAATTGGATTGGGGTGAATAGTATTTTTAAGCATTCCAAGTGATTCTATGCAGCCATATTTGAAAGTCACTGTCTCTTCTCTTAACTTGTTCACTGCCCTTTCCCTAAAAATAAAAAAAGAACTAGATCTGAGAGCTCAGTAGGCTTCCCTTATCTGAATTCTACAGGTTATTCAATTAAGTAACTAGTCAAATACTTTGTTGCAGGCCCAAGTGATTTGGATATTAAAACAAATTGAGGATAAGTGAACAGGGCTTGGTTTCAATTCTTGTACAAAAAAAAAAAATTAGGAAGTTGTAGCTAGCTTTCCTTGCCCTAAAAATATGCTGGTGAGCTCAGGCATGTTTACTGTCACAATACATTGTCTAGGAAATGAAAATCTGAATCTAGCAGCATCTATCCACTGGTAAATGACAAAGTATGATTAACTTGTGATGAAGTAATGAAGTATCCCTAAGTCATTCATTCAACCAAGACATTTGGAGCTCCCTAAACAAAACTAAAATCATAACATGATAGAAAATCACAATGTAGATAACTCGAGGAAGAAAATGAAAGATGAAGTGATGACCAGCCTCTGTCATACAAAGAAACTTTCTTATTTTAAATTGCAGCAAAATTCCTCTTTACTAAGAGGTGTATGAAATCATTTCTTTAAGTTATAGAGTGTCTTTTATCCAAAATCTTATTACCTTTTATGAGCTTTGGAATGCCCAGGCAATGTAATGTTCTACTTTTATTTCTGGATTAAAAAAAATAAGGCAGTGGAGCATTCATTCAGATTAAGTTCTTGGACTTTATTGTAAAGCACATCAAGGTTTGGATCCTGGCTCTGCACTTAAAGCTGAGAGGCTTGGAGCAAAGAACAAACATGTCTCCAGAGTGCTCATCTCTAAGCTAAGACAATAATGTCCTCCACCTCGTAGAGATGTGAGAATTAACTGCAATGATGCATGAACACTAAACGACCTTGACTGGCGTTATTACTTATTGTTGCTGTTATAAATTATCTCCATTTCACAGAGGATGACATTCAGGCACAGAGAAGTAAATAGCTGGCCAATTCCCACAAAGCTAGGTAGTAACAGAGCCAAGCCATCTAATTTAAAATATACTTTGAAAAATGTTAACTAGAGTAATGCCCTCATGGAACAACCTGTAAATATCCATACCAAAAAAGTATGCATTTGGAACAAATATTGTGCTCTAAGGAATTAAAATTGCAAAACCTAAATAATGTGGTTCCAGAGTCTACATTCTTAACATCCTCTTAGCATTTTTAATATTCTATAATTTCTAGAGTTTATAATAAGAAATTCTAAGTGTGTTAAGTTCACACAGCTTTTTGCAGCTGATAAAAGCTTACACATATGCCATCTTATGTTAGCATTACTGGTCTGGAAGAAGCCAAAGCAAAGGTAATTATTGTTCCTCTCTTACACTTGAGGACACTGAGGCTCAGAGGGTTAATGCCCTGCAGAAGGATACCATACTGATAAATAGCAAACTGGAGACTCACCCCTACATCCTGACTTCCCAGTCAGCATTATCTGCCAGAAAACATGTTCACGGTACCCAAAATATACTGAACTTTGGAGACAATCACACCTAAGAAAAAAAACAAGTCCCTATCTTCAAGGCGGGGAGGGCTCAAAATGCCACAGAGAGCATTTTCCTCCTAGGAAAGTTATTAGTAATTAATAAGCTTCATAATGAGATGTTATGACATGGTAGGTAAATTACTCCAGAAGCAGTAGAAGGAAACACATGTCACATTCTACAAGTCCTGGCCAATGCCAAGGATTCACTTGGAAGGTTAACTAAGATAGAGCTCATTGTACTGTATTAGGTATCAGAGTATTTTGTCTTGAAGGTAAAACCTTGGTGACTGATATTACCATCATTCGAGGGCAAGAAGAGAGATCTGATATACAGACCATGAGGCACTTTGAAAACCCTAGACATACAATGCTTTTCACCTTGACATTTCCCATTCTCTAATGATCTATCTATCTACCCAGCATTTTTAGGTAACAAAAAAAAAAAAAGATGATACAATGCTGCTTCATGGGTCAAACCACGGTCTCTGCTGGTATTTTAATATTGCATCATTATCAACAGGATACGTAAATCACTCGCATCTTATGCATTTAGGCAAATGGGGAATTTTGCTTAGAATTTCAGACTGTGCCCAAAAGTAATGATGTTCAATGCACTGATTTCTGTGCCAAGCCTAGTGGCTGGAACATTGGCTTGGATGCATACACACAGCTCAGCAAGATGGTTGGCAAAGACAGTTGGAAGAGAACGCAGTGCTTTTTTTCTTATTTCTGTTTCATGAACAAGAAAATCACATGCCAGCCTGAGAGACAAGCCACTTCTGTGAGTTTACATCAGTTTCAGGGTAGCACTATCTTCTGCTGGATAAAAATTGAACCTAGCAGAAAGATACACCTTTGGAAACCATGGAGACTTCAGTTTGGGCATTTTGATCAGATCTTTGCTCTCAGACAGAGCTGTAAGTGGCAAGAAGCTGGAGGAATTCTTTGAGATCCTTTAAAGAGAACTTGGTCTCGAACTATGATGGGAAAGTTTGCTCTAACTGCACAGAGGATAAAATACACTAAAACTGTGAGCATGGAAAGAGTAATTTGCCTATCTGCAGATCCAAGGCTTGTATTTCTATAAAGTATTTACAGGCTGTGTAAATACATCCTACATCTTACTCAGTTATTGCAATCAGCATTTCCCTAACAACAGACAAATGTGATAGGAGACTTTACAGGAAAACACCAGGCTGACATGGTGGCTCACGCCTGTAATCCCAACACTTTGGAAGGCTGAGGCTGGCAGATCATTTGAGCACACAAGTTCGAGACCAGCCTGGGCACCATGGTGAAACCCTGTCTCAGCTACTCCAGAGGCTGAGACAAGAGAATTATTTGAACCCAGGAGGTGGAGGTTGCAGTGAGCCGAGATCGCTCCATTGCAGTCCAACCTGGGCAGCAAGAGCAAAACTCCATCTCAAAAAAAAAGGAAAACAAAATATCTGGAGAAGAGATAGGCTTAGGATTTAGTATTCTAAGCTCACAAAACCAGTTTGTAGTCATGGATATCTTTGTGCTTGTTAATAAATCATTGCCGGGGTATATGTATATCTGTCAAATGTTGGTGTTCAATATTTTCAGGAAATTGAGTGTTTATAGGATTTAATTCATCATGCCTTACATATACTAGGTACTCGATAACTATTTATTAATTCAATTTGATTGATCTAACTTAAAATATACTTTGAAAAATGTTAATAGAGTAATGCCCTCATGGAACAACAAGTAAACATCCACACCAAAAAAAAGTATGCATTTGGAACAAATATTGTGCTCTAAGGAATTAAAATTGCAAAGTAAATTAATCACTTAAAGATTTATATGAATAATTTTAACTCCTTGAATGGTACCTTTTCAAATCCAGTCTAAAATGTCCAATATGTTTGCAATCTGATGTAATCCAATGAACTTTAATAAGCAAAATAGTTCTTCCCAGTACAACCAAAACCCAGCTATTCCATTTTTGTAACCTTCTGTGTAAAGGAATGGGCTGAACTAATTTTTTCTGAATTTTTTATATTTAATCAACAACATCATTGCCAAAGAAAACCACTTTTCAGAAGTCTCTGCATCCTGGTTTATAACTTATAATCAAAAACTGGAATTTTGCATCTGATGGGCTTTAGTGTGTAACATTATACTGTCATATTTTTTATGCTATAGTTAAAAGTGATAGTTTCCATTATAAAAATTTTCCCATAGTCAGATTACCCAGCAAAAAACATTTTTCTATAAAAATGGTCTTTACAGCCGGGCGCGGTGGCTCAAGCCTGTAATCCCAGCACTTTGGGAGGCCGAGACAGGCGGATCACGAGGTCAGGAGATGGAGACCATCCTGGCTAACACGGTGAAACCCTGTCTCTACTAAAAAATACAAAAAACTAGCCGGGCGAGGTGGCGGGCGCCTGTAGTCCCAGCTACTCGGGAGGCTGAGGCAGGAGAATGGCATAAACCCGGGAGGCGGAGCTTGCAGTGAGCTGAGATCCGGCCACTGCACTCCAGCCTGGGCGACAGAGCGAGACTCCGTCTCAAAAAAAAAAAAAAATGGTCTTTACAATCCATAAGCTAGAAATTATTGTGGGTAATTTTTTAAAGAACATCAAAAAAGTTTTGGTAAGTCTAGTAGCATCAGTTGGCTTTAGGTACATGTACAGGATAAGGCAGTATGATAATAATGTCCCACACAAACACGGAAATCACTCAACAACAACGAAAAAAGCCTTGAGGCCTGAAACTCTGACAACTTACTTATCCTTACCCAGTTGGGGCTACATGGATTGATTTTGGCTACAGCCTGTTCCAAGCAGCAGGAAGAAATGGAAATGGGGCATAATATAACACCCAGAATCATCCAGTAAGCGTGAAATATCACAGATATATTTCTGTGGATCTTAGAAAGATATACCTTAGCTCTGGTTTTAGACCCTTGATCCTCCAGAAGGTGAAGATGCTTGGAAATCTGATCTGCTCTGACAGGGTGAGGCAACCCTCTATGACCTTCCCAAAGCCCTGCTGTGCCCATGTCTCAGAGGTCAGCACACTTCACCCTGAACTGTGAGCTTCCTTTAATTGCAGACTTCACTTTCATTTTCTTTGGGTCCTGGTTGGGGAACTTCTCTGTTCTGTTCTGAAAAATGGACACTACCCAAATGTTATCCATGGAGAATTGGTTCAATGAAACGTGTTAGATCCAAACAATAGAGGATCTTCTGCCTTTAAAAAGAATGGTTTAGATTGATACATACAGACAAAAGATCCAAGGTATATTATTAAGTTTAAAAAAAGAAAAAGCCCTTTATTTCTTTCTCTTGTCTGATTGCTCTGGCTAGGACTTCCAACACTATGTTGAAGAAGAGTGGTGAGAGTGGGCATCATTGTCTTGTTCCAGTTCTCAGAGGGAATGCTTTCAGCTTTTCCCTGCTCAGTGTTATGTTGGCCGTGGGTTTGTCACAATAAAATAATGCTTTTATTACATTGAGGTATGTCCCTTAAATGCCAGTTTTGCTCAGTGTTTTAATCCTAAATGGATGCTCAATTTTGTCAAATGCCTTTTCCACATCTATTGAGATGATCATGTGATTTTTGTTTTTAATTCTGTTTATGTAGTGTATCACATTTATTGACTTGCATATGTTAAACCATCCCTGCATCCCTGGTATGAAACCCACTTGATCATGGTGGATTATCTTTTTGATATGTTGTTGAATTCGGTTAGCTACTATGTTGTTAAGGATCTTAGCATCTATGTTCATCAGCGATACTGGTCTATAGTTTTCTTTTTTGGTTTCAGCATTTGCAGCGACCTGGGTGAGACTGGAGACTATTATTCTAAGTGAAGTAACTCGGGAATGGAAAACCAAACATTGATGTTCTCGCTGATATATGGGAGCTAAGCTATGGGGATGCAAAGGCATAAGAATGATACAATGGACTTTGGGGACCTGGGGGGAAGGGTGGAAAGGGGACGAGGAATAAGACTACAAATATGGGGCCGGGCGTGGTGGCTCAAGCCTGTAATCCCAGCACTTTGGGAGGCCGAGACGGGCGGATCACGAGGTCAGGAGATCCAGACCATCCCGGCTAACACGGTGAAACCCCGTCTCTACTAAAAATACAAAAAAAAACTAGCCGGGCGAGGTGGCGGGCGCCTGTAGTCCCAGCTACTCCGGAGGCTGAGGCAGGAGAATGGCGTAAACCCGGGAGGCGGAGCTTGCAGTGAGCTGAGATCCGGCCACTGCACTCCAGCCGGGGTGACAGAGCAAGACTCCGCCTCAAAAAAAAAAAAAAGAAAAAAAAGACTACAAATATGGTGCGGTGTATACTGCTCAGATGATGGGTGCACCAAAATCTCACAAATCACCACTAAAAAAACTTACTCATGTAACCAAATACCACCAGTATCCCAATAACCTATGAAGAAGGAAAAAAAGAAAAGGCAAGTTGCTGTAAAAAGTTGTAAATCTATATGTATGTATGTGCTAATATATGCATGGAGGAAGAATCTGCTGGAAGGTACACTAAAGGATGAATGGTGGTCATCTACAGGCAATTTATGACAAAAAAGAAAGAAAATAACTTTCGTTTTTATTTGATACATTCTTTTCATTTAAAAATTATTGTGTATAAATTTTGTAATAAGAAAAAATACTGTTTATAAGATAATGAAAAAAGATTAATAAAAACTTTAAGATGTTTTATAATAAACATGCTAAAGTGAATCAAGTCTGAAAAAATGGTTGAACCCCCATTCAACCATTTAGAAATTTAGAAATCCATGAGCTGCTAAAATTGGATGAAAATGTTTATGTGAATGTGCATTTTCTGGAAAGAAGCTCCATACTTTCTATGAGATTCTCAAAGGAGTCTGGGACCCAAAAGAAAGTCATGAACTATGACCCTAGCCAAAACCAAGATAGTTATTCCATCCCTCCATTTGTTTTTATTATCATTTTATCATGAAACATTTTATTACTAATTTCATAGTGCTCACCAAAAGTAAAGTCTATGCAAAGCATAAAAGCTGTGGTTCTTAGTCTTACCCTCATTTAAAGGGGTTCCCATTGACTTAGGAGCAGTCCTGGCACACAAGAAACCATATATGACTGTTCTTGGTAAAAGAAAACTCCTAACAGGCACTAAAAGCCTGTAATCATTCAGGACTTGAGGACAGTTGTCCAAGACACAGACAGTCCTATTTTCTCTATAGAGATGGTTGATTTGTGAAATGATGGATGGGGGTTAGACGAGTGGGGAGGGGCAGAGAAAAAGAAGTCATGTTTGCACTTGAATTAAGGGAACAGAGTTGAGTGAGTTGGGTTAATTTAATCAGTAAAACAAGATTCAATACATTATCTATCAACCTTAAATTGTTTGAAAGAATCTTTAATCATAAAAGTGCATTTAAATATACAGCAAAATGCTTGACACTAGGCTCTATATTAATAGAGCATAAATATTAGACAGCAAAACTGCCTAAATTGGTGTTAGGATTTAGATAAAAACTTGGCTTCTGATGACTTGTAAACTGAATATTCCCAAATCCCTAGGAATGACATGAGTCCACAGAATGCTTTACCATTTCTACCTTGACTTCTTTGACATTCTCCAGAATCAGGTCTAGTACAGAGTTTAAGATCAATAACAATTTGCGATTTAAGTGAGGAGTCATGAGCTATACCTGCACTGGCAAAATGAGGGACATTATTGGTGAAAATTAGGACTAATACTCCACTTTCCAGGTGGTTTATCACTGTCAAAATAGGTCAATTGTGGATTTAGTATGCACTTGAAATGTCAGATATCCCAGAATTCTGGTGCTGACATTACTTAACTGCACAAGTTTTACAGGCAAAGAAATTGAAGGGGTTCACATAATCCACCAAAGCCCATTGCTAACCACCATCACCTAATCGTATTGATATCTGCCATAAGCAAAGCATAGTATTAGGCCCTATACAAAACAGAAATGGGCTCTCCAGGAGTTTTACAGTTTGTCTAGAAAAATAAGATATATACCATGAAGACAAGCAATTTATAATAAAATGTCAAAATGATGACAGGTAAAGACAATTCCGTACTATTGGAATGAAATAACATACAGAAGTCTCATCTCCAGGAGTGATCATGAAGAAGTAGCAGTTCAAATGAAATCTTAGAGGAGTTAGATTTTGATGGTCAATGTACAGTATGGGTAGATTTACAAACTATGGCAACATTATGGCCAAAATTTGGATGGTAGAAACACAAGAGTAGGCTGATAAGAGACTGAGAGGTATAGAATGAGTAAACAAGGTAGGCTAAATGGTCCAGTCTTGAGTAAGACGAGCCTGAAAAGTCAATAAAAAAACTTATTGAGCTCTTATTCTATTTAAGGCACTCTAAATGCATTAATTGATCGAGCCCTTACATGAAGTAGGTACCTCTAGTCCATAAGCAAGGAAACTGAGGCACAAAAAGGTTACGTGGCTTGCCTTCATTTCAACCAGCTAGTTAGTGGTGGAGCCAAGATTCAAACCCCAGGCAAATCTCACCCCAGGCAAAGAGTCACCACATTCTTCTGGCACAAAAGTAGAGCCCCTCAACAGCCAAGCTTAGGAATTTGAGATTCAGCATCAGGTATAAAGATTGGGAATGAGGTGATAATCCACTGATAGTGCTTATATGCATGGTTCATCACTACTTAGAATCCTCCTTTAAAAGCATTGCATCATCCGAAGATATTCCCAACAATGTTCACTGATAGTGTCATTTATTCACTGATGAGTCCCATGACTACAGTATTGAGTTAGATCTTATAAAGTGCTTAGTCAAATCTTTATTGGGAGAGTTCATTGTGTTGACATTCCACCACCACACCTTTTAATCCTAAAGATTTAATTTTACCTGTTATTTACCTATCACTTCTGCTTAGAAATACAACTCACGATAATAGACGGAGCAAAGTATATTTATTTTCACATGTTCCCTGAACATATATGACCTTCCTACAAGGAAAGCCACTCTTGTCATATAAGACATTCATCTCTTAAAAACTAATTTCTCCATCGTAGGTTCAGGTCTTAAAAATCAGTTGGGTTCCTCAGTTACAGATGTACAGGACATTACATCTGGACTCTTCTAGGAGGGCAGGGGTGAGCTCTTCCTCTGAATATCCACAGTAGCCAAATGACTCCTTCTACCATTGTGGAAAACCACAGATGACTGTCTTCTAATGATTTACTGCCCAACCCCCAGCCCACAAATCAAAGAATTGGGTTTAGTGAGAAATAAGAATGGTAGCCAGTGGCTACAAGAAGGGGAGGGAATGTTTCAGTTTATCTTCTTAAGCCAATTAATGATGAAATGGCATGGAGGGAAAGAAAAGACACAACATGGTCGTAAAAGATTATTTTTCCAGATAAATGGCCAGATATCAGATTCTGTAATAAGTACTTCCACCTATCAAAACACACACACACACACACACACTAACACACACATAATATTAAGAAAATATAGATCTTAAAACACAAAGTAATGTTCAGAAACCTTTATGGATATCACCATAAAATGAAACTTTGAAGGACCCTTGAAAATCAATAAATCTGGACATTGCAAACCTTGCAAACTACATATTGCAGGCAGAGGTGTTTGGTTGGGCGTCCAGAATTTTTTTAAATTGAATCAACATTTTATAAAGTAGAGAAAAATTACATAAAAACCCAGATTTGTGGCTTCTCTTAAAAAGTAGAAGACCTGGCGACCCTGAACCCCCGTGCCCAAATGGTAACAGTGAGCTGTAGCTGAAAAGAAGCTGCCACCTTTAGAGGAGGCTTAACTGCCAGTTTCCCACCGTCTCCACCACTCCCTCTTGTTCTGAAATACAAAGACTAGGTATCGAAAAATTAAATAAAAATAGGAGAGAGCTTAAGGCTTACACCCACCTTGCTTCACTCATTTATGGTACCTGCAAATCTACAAGCTCTGCTCTAGTCCAATCCATTCATTTAAAGAGAAGCAACCCAGCCACAGTAGTAAAGTGACTTATAAACTCATTCCATTAAAAGTCACATTTTCATTCAGGAGGGCGTATTGTCTAATGACAATTAGAGATTATGCAAAACTAAATTTGGGCTGTGTGGCTATACAATGCCACAATCTGTGGCGAAAAGTTGAAATCTCAATCATTTTATTTACACATTGCCCTCACCCCCACTCCAAATAAAGGGCAAAAGAAGATGCTCAAGTTTTCAGAACAAATTTCCTGCCTAGTTTGGCTTGGTATGGACAGTTTTCATGTGCCCAAATTTTAGATACGACTTCCTTTCATTCTGAGGGCATAATTTATTGAGAAGACATACAAAATGCTTACTATAGACATGCAAATACTTTTAAAAAGGAAACTGGATAAAAACATTGAACAGGAGGGGAAAAAAGGGTGTTTCTTCTTCAGAAAATTTAACTGATAAATTATAAGGAAACTGAAACTGACTAAGATTTATTCAGTGATTGCATGTGCCTTAGGTACTTTACACACATTATACCAATTAATTCTCACAGCAGCCCAAGGAGGGTAGTATTATTACTCCCACTTCACAAGTAAAGATGCTAGACCTCAGAGGCATTCAGTAATTTGAAAAGGACCTGACTTTTCAATCAGGGATCATGCGCATATTCAAACACTGATATGTACGTTTGTAATGCTTGTGAGAGTAGGGAACATGGCTTGCCCATGCACAGGGTCTAGCACATTGATATTTGTTGTGTAAGCCTGCCCATCGCCAAAGCCCAAAAACTGCTATGTACAAGCACTTTCATTCATAAATGTCATCATTTGAACAACCTTGACATATACAACTAATTCATTTAGGCAGGTTCTTGAACAAGGTTTAGGAAATGTTGGTTCTTTATGTTTTGTAGTTAATGACCCTACACACGTGTTTACTAAGGTGATAAAATCTCTTTTCTAAATAAATTTCTCCTTTAGAATTGTTATAAAAGCCAATAGTCAAGAATTTGGCTGAATTTACGAGCCAAAAGCATGTTTGCTAATGAATAAAAATAACAACTAATATCAAAATAAGAATTAATTCAAGAATGTGTGATTTTGAAGAGTCAGGAATTTGATTAAAATTTCAGTTCCCTTTTTTTCTATAATGAAACAGTTCTTTAACCACAAAACAGCTTTTATAACAATGCCGACGAGTATGGTTCCAAGCAAAACACTCCCCCATTTTAATCATGGTTATTATTTTTGAAAATGAAAATGGCTGAGGTCATTGTAATCTATTTTAGGGTTTGCATGGGTTGATGGTATTTCTGTCTTGGCTTTGAGTTCTCCACATTACCCACTAAATGTTATGGGTTTTGCTGTGTGCCCTTTCAAATCCCATTCTTTCTAATAACGTTATGCTTTATACACATAAATTAGAGTAAATTCCACTTTCTTTCCTAACAACTCCAGATGTGGTCCACACTTTCAAAAGGACTAGAACTTGCCTTAAAAAAAAAATTCAGTATGTACTTCTTAGAACAACTATGTTTCTATATAGATAAAAATGCTGTATGGATATTTAAACGCTGAGTAATTAGTAAAACCATAGGACTTGTGGTTTTTTCACCAAAGTGAAATATGAAGATAACATCTGTGTATTTACTTCTTCCGACTTACAAGGACACACACAGATAAAAAAGTGCCTAGAAACAAAACCATCTGGGCAGAGTTCTAGACCTACTGATACCAATAGGGAAGGGGGTCTGTATTCAGACAACCATTTAGGACACATCAGCGAGGCTCTCTGTCCGCTGCAGACCCAGTAGACAAAATTATCAAGTATCTAAATGCACTAAAGTTACACAGTCAAGGCTCCCTTTAGACGCAGTTAATATTTCACTGACTTTCCGAACTAAGTTGGGGTTTTTATTATAATTCACTATCAGGTCACACAGAACAGCCCACAATCCCTCTAAGTAGCCGCTATGCAGCCACACGTAGGAGAATGGCTTCACAATACATACGAATTGTGGAGATCTGGTTATTAAAATGCCTTGAGATCTGTTTGTTTATTTTCTTAAAATCAACTTGCAAGGCCAATGTAATAAGATGCTGTAGCTTTTATGAAAGAGGTGAAATAATTTTAAACACAGACACACAATGAGTTTATTTATTTAGAAACTTGTTAAATAGAGTCTGGGAATTCAAATATTCAATGTTGACATTGTACAGAATTGGCAAGAAGCCAGAACCCAGTCTCCAGAGGGACCCACTGGACAAGGAATTCAAGCCTTTCTCTCCTCCCACTTGAGCTAAATAGGTAGAAGCCATTAGTTATACCCACAGCAATATCTGAACCACACTCAAATAAGCTGCCCCAGCCAGGGCACTTCAAAGGAGGCTAAGTATGTTTAGGTTTTTAGTGCTGAACTAGAGCAATATGTCACACTTTTGAAAGAGTCTTGTAAACAGTTTCTTCCCTATGTAGAGACATCTCTGAAGTTTTTTGTATGGCATGTAGTAAGCAAAGGTAATTAACAAGGATTATACTTTTTTCATTTCCTGGAGGGGCTGGGTAGGATAATATCAATCTGTGTGCAAACTAAGGATCTGGAAGAACTACACTATTTCTTTCTTCCGGTCTCCCTCTCTGGTTTTCTGATCGATTTGTCTGTCTCCTCTTTATCCTCTTCTTCACACTTTCTCTCACTATACAGCCAATTTCCTTGAAAATTCCCTGGTAAACTCTGAAGGCCAGAAGAGTGGGAAGGGGGATATCTAATTTTAGAAAGAAGACCGTGGCTAGTGGAGTGAGGAAGTAGGGAGGGAACTAATGATTTATCCTGGGCCGTCCAGGAGAAAAGAAAAGCAGACCCTACAGACCATTTTAGAAAATGCCTAGACAGCGGCTTCCAGAGGAAGAAGGGTTAACCGTCACTCCAAAAAAATGTACCTGGCATCATCAGAGTGTAACTGTTCCCTCCCGACCCATCTCTTCCCCAAACCCATCTCCCTTGCCCTACGAGGCTGGGAAGGAGCCTGTCCCAACGGGGAGAGTGAATGAGTGAGTGTGTGTCTGCCCTCTACACAAGAGTGTCCCTTGTCTTCCTGAAGCCAAGACGTGTGTGGGTGAGCACGCGCATGTGTAGGTGTGAGTTTACACTGTCAATGTAAACCCAGCTCCGAGGGAAGCAGCGCGCCAGGCACGCAGCCCCTCTGAGACTGGAGAGGCTAAGAAGAGTTCTGGCCAAACCTTGGAGCCCTGAGCTGAGCAGCCTGAGGAGCGAGGTGTGGGGGCCGTCTGAGTGAGCAACTGCCTCCCATCTCACTGGGGCTTCCCCAGCCCCACCCCCACGTCCATCTGAGGCCACTTCCCCAGCACCAGACGGTTTTGAGATGAAGCGTGGGAGGGCTCAGCTCTTGGGAACAGGGCTCTGGGTGTCTTGGGAACAGGGAAAAAGCCGGTGACCAGGAGATGACAAGTCAAGTTTCTCCATCTCACCGCCCGCTTCCAGCGGAGGCAACGCGCAGGGGGGTGCCAGGAGAGAGGGGGGCGAGCCGGGCGTGCCGGGGACAACTCCGCTCTCTTGTCCTTCTAGCCAGGGGAGGATGGAGCCGGGCGTCCCCCTTCCTACCCCAGGTCACGACTGCAGCCTTGGACAACTTGGCCCCAACTTACAAAAATAAAATAAACTCCCAAACAGTAGTAACATGTTTAAAGAGAAATTGCTTACGACTCCTTACCTTCAATTCCAAAAAAAAGAGAGAGAGAAAAGAAAGAAAGAAAGAAAGAAAGAAAGAAAGAAAGAAAGAAAGAAAGAAAGAAAGAAAGAAAGAAAGAAAGGGAAACCGAAATTCGTGGAATGACATGTTAATTTCTAGTCTTACACGTTGAATGTCTGTCCCTGCAGGAAGCCGGCCCCAGGGCTTAGGGGAGGCCTTGGCTCAGAAAGCCTGGAAGCTGGGCTACCCGGCAAAAGTCACACACACTCACATGCACTCTATAGCCAATACCTACAACTCTGCAGTCCCTACAAATAAAAAAAGAAGCCTTGCTTTTTAGCCTTTCTGCCTCTACAGCTAATGAACCGTTCCCTTCCACAGTGCTGGAGATGAGGGAAGAATGAAAAGCGTAATTAACCTTCCCCTAAACACAGATTTTTTTTTTTTTTTTTTTGGCAAAACACATCAAAATACTGCAAGAAGACTGTGCTCCAAGTGCCAAATGCAATAAAGAAGCCCTAAGCCGGGGTAATGGTCAAGTCATGGCAAATAAACCGCCTTCCTAGAAGGGGCCTCGGCCTCCGTTGGGAGAAGGATTTTCCTCCTCAGAAGCAATCTGAAATAAACAAATAAACGTATTTTTTAAAACAAAGCTCTGTTTTCATCTGAGTTTCTTAAGGATGACGGAAAACCCAAGTAGGTGGGCATACAGAGAGTGAATGCCTGAATCTGGGTGTTGTGTTTGTTGTTGTCGGGAGGTTGTTTTGTTTTGTTTATCTTAGGTACTGGGCTGACAAGGTGAGCAGTTGAAGGACGGGAGAAAGGGTTGGCATCTACCTTTCCTACTTCAGGGCCTTTTTTTAAACAGAGAGCAAGTGTAGAAGTAACAAGTGCCCCCCTCCCTGCGGTCTTGCTAATCGCATCGCCTTTTGCGACTTTACGAGACTTCTGGGGGGCCCGGTAGCTAAGGGAGTTACTGGATGCAACTCGTTCTCTGCTGTGACTGAATTCCCGCGCGTTGTCACTTTGGGGAAGTAAGGTAAGTGTGGCTTCGGTGTTTCAGGCTTTAGACATGCTGGGCAGACCCAACCTGCGCTTCCTTTCCATCCGTCAGGACCATAGCAACTGGCATTTCAGGCACGGCCCAGGTGCTATCCTAGCTGCCCGAGAAAATGGCTGGGAAGTCTCCCTGCGCTGCCAGAGTCGGCTTGGCTTTTAGTTTTCTTTTCTTAAAGATGGAAATAAAATTCAGGGGCGTTAGGCACTGCAAATGTCAATCTTCCTGCCTTTCATTTTATTTTTAATTAAATTTTTTAATCTTCCCAAATGACTTACAACGAATTTATCGGTTTCAGCTATTGTATAAAAAACAAGCCCTACAATTTGGAAACTGTGTTATGCATTCAATTTCGGTGTAGATTCAGCAGGTATTTTCAGGGTCCGTGGTCTCTGGTCTAGGTCCATGGCTCCTGCACTGTAGCCAAGGCCAAATCAGGACTTAAGACCACCAAAGAAATTTACAAAAGACAAAAAGAACGACAAGCTGCCGAGAAAACAACTATTTATATGTCATTTGTTTCCATTGTAATGTTTTCTTTTGCCACAAAAAAAGTAGTTGTGTTTTTTAAAGTATTGTGGTAACAACGCCCCTTCTAAATCCAGAAAAAGGAAAACTGGTGCAGAGCAGTGAAGTTTTCGTTGGATGATTGCACCGCAGGGGTCATCAACCATCTCCGCCACGCGCTACTGGGGGAAGGAAATCGCGCTTTAAAATACAAAAATCTGTAGTTTTAATATGATTTCCTTTATTACCCAGATTGTAACTGAAGAATTGCAACGCAGCGCTTCTGTCTGAGAAAGGCAGCTGCGGCAGCAACAGCTGGAGCAGTGCAAGCGGGAATCTGAGGCTTAGTAAAAGTTTGTAAGAGTTGAGATCTAGCTATTGGAAAGCGGCAGCGGCATCTTTAGGGACCCTGGGGACAAAATAAATGGGTCTCCCACCAGTTGAATGACAAGTATCATCAGATCGGAAACGAGGCTCAGTTTCTGGATGTTGAGTGGACTGTGCGTGCAGGAATATTTTAAGACGGCATCGTATGTCTTGCTTGGCAATTAAAATAGTTGAAAAAGCTGCTCAAGAAAATTCGAAGGGTTTTGTGTTCTGCTTTCACTTCGGAAGTTATGGGGCAGTGAGTCGCGGCGCGAAGCCTTAAGCTTTCATTTCACAACTTAGGCATAGTTGAAAAGGGCTACCCACCCCCACCCACCACCCCACTCCCGCCACCACCCCCACACACACACACACACTGTCTCTCTCTCCCCCAAGCTTTAGTCCAAATCGAAGCCCGCAAATCTCAAGTATATGTACATTTATTTCTCTTCAGATGAAAATAAAGACATCGGCCTCATTTAAAAGTAAACAGGGAAAACAGTTCCACCGGCGCCCTTTGACACTGCAGCAGCTAGTGTAAAGAACAATACCCAAAAGAGAAACAGATGGACTGATGACCCAGAGAGCCCTATATTTAGGTTGATTTCTCAGACCCAGGGGAAAGGAAATGTATTGGGGAGTGTACGAGTGCTTGGGTGAGGACTGGACAAAGCACTGGAAAGGCGCCTGGGATGACAGCATCTCGCCGGGCTACACCGCCGACTCCACTGCCCGCGAAGCCGAGCCTGCCGAGGTGCCGCCGACTTCCCGGGCTGCTGCAGGGACGCAGCGAGCAGGGAGGCGTGGATACGATACCTACCGTACTTGGTTCTAATGTGCGAGGGTCGCGCGGGGGGAGACTGGGATTTCACTGGGGAGAAGCATCCCACCCACTTCCCATCTCTCATTTCTGCCTTCGGTAAGCAACACAATTAGAGAGTTCTGTTTTCGGCGAGTGCGAGTGTGGGAGAGCGAACGGCGGCCTGTCCACTCCCGAGGCAGCTCCAGCCCCGCGTATTGACACCTCAAGGAGGAGCGCTCCGAGATACTCCGGGGCTCGGCGCCGCTGAGTCCCCTTCAACTCGAAGTAGAAGCATTTGGACAAACGCAGCCCTGTCGCCTACAGTCCTGGCGGAGCATCACAACGTGTGGAAAAGTGTGGGCCCCGCCGCCAAAGCCAGGCGAGTCATCCAACACTTTTGCTGTAAGAGTGGGGGATGGGTCACCCACCGCCCCCGCCCCAAACCCCTTCGCCCACATCCCGCCAGACCAAGGCCGCTCCGCGCCGGGCAGGCAGGGGGCGCCGGGGAGGGTTATTGACCCTGGACCCAGGCTGCATCCAGACGAAGCGCGGGAAGCTGCGCTGCGCCCTCTCAGCGGCCCAACGCTCTGGCAGCTCGCCCCCTGGGGGTTGCTCGGCGCCCAGCCAGCCCGAGGTGCGCGGGTCGCAGCGCGCCCTCTCTGCCTCCTGCTCCTAGGCTGCCGCCGCTGGCTGTGTGCCCTCCGCTCCT
>NW_012116143.1:1958883-1968806 GCF_000951035.1 Colobus angolensis palliatus | reverse complement strand
GAGAGCACGGGCGACCGGGGGCAGAGGCTGGAACCGGCAGGTTGCTGGGGCTGCGCTGCGCCTGCTCTCCACCCGGGCCCCGGCGCAAGAGGCAGCCCGCGCTCCCTCCCGGAGCGCTAGAGACAGATATGCAAGATGGCAGAGGAGGGGGAAAAGCCAATAGAAAAGGGATATTGCACCTACTTGTGGCCAGTTTCCTTGCCCTGCCTTTGGATCTCATGCTGTGCCCAGTCCTGCAGCCGCTGGTGTGTGGTTGGGGCTTTTTTTTCTTGGATCCTTTCCTTCTTTTGCTCTCCCTCTCGCTCCCTCCCTCTCTCCTCTCTCTCTCTCTCTCTCTCTCTCTCTCTCTCTCTCTCTCTCTCTCTCTCCTGTTTCTCTCTCTCTCCTGTTTCTCTCTCTCTGTCTCTCTCTCTTCCACACAGTCACTCTCTGTCTTTTCTTCTTTCACTCTCTCTCCCTCCCTCTCTCCCTTTCTCTCAATCCACACTCGCTATCTCTCCAGCATTGTCAGTTTGGACACCTTCGCACATGCGCGCTAGACGCCCCTCCAACATCTCAGCGCCGCCAAAAAAAGTTTGGAGCGATTTATCACTTTGATTTGGAGATCTTGTCAGATGGCAATCGCCGAGGAGGCGGAGAAAGGGAGCCGCGGGGAGGGCGGCGGGGGGCGGGGAGGGAACGCGGGGAGCCAGAGGGGAGCAGACACCTCGCCCAAAAAAAGGGGAGGGGGAATTGAAAAGGCTTGGGCAGAGGATTGATTCCGTGTTAGAATCACCAATAAGCTTGTATCATGATTATTGTTATTGTTTTTCCCACCATAAATTGCTGACATTTTTCTGTACCATCTATAAGGAAAGCAAGAAGCGAGGGGGAAAAAAAACTTTAAAAACATTTTTAAAAAACCCTTCTGTTAAAGAACTAGAAGGGCTGGATCCTCGGCTAATAATCCAGGAGAAAGTGAGAATCATCCTGAACTTGAGAAATCTACTGCTGCCGCTGCTACTGCTACTGAAGCTATTGCGGCTTCCGCTTTCAGGGTTGTAAGCAGAATAAATAACTGGTTTTTTCCTCGATTTTAGCTGTAATACCAATGCTTGCTGCCATGCTTGGGACATTTCAGTATTATTTCCCTACCAACTAGTAATGATCACCCTTGATTCCCGGGTCCTGGCCAGCGCGGGCATTTGACATCCAAGACCTCCTGCTTTCCCAAAGGTCGGCTGTCACCTTCCGGCCTCCCCCACCGCTGCCCCGGTCGCCTCCCGATGCAGCTCAGCCTGCCTGCCATTTTCACTCACTCGCTTAAACCTACAACCTCCTGGTCAAAAGAAAGAAGAATAGGGGGGGAAATCACACACTCTTAAAAAAAACACATTGTTGAAATTTCCTTTAATTACAGGATTTACCAATGAAGTGCCACTCAGAAATGGGAACTCCTAAAGGGGCTAGCTGTGTACAAGGTATGAATCAATCCCAACTAGGTATAGATTTTCTTTTGGTACAACCTTCTTGCATTAAACAGTTTTGTTCAATACCTTCCATGTGCTATTTATGTCCCCATTAATATCTGTTGCAAATCCTGCCAGACACCATAAAAGAAAATTACAATCTTTTCAGTCTCGGTGCTGCAACAATACATCCTTGGTGTTCAAGTTAAAGGAAAAGAAAAGCAGGTCCTGGGCATGAGTTTGGCAAAGACTGTGGAGGGGAAGGGGAATCATTGAGAATGCTCGGTTGTACCTATTGGTATTTATTATCAAATCTAGCACTGCAGGTATGAGAGAGCAAATAGCAAAGTTCAACCCCAAAGGGTATCAATGGCCTGCAAATCTCTTTATTCCAGAGAATCAAAGTTCAAAGAATTTGTCCTTGTTATGGATGCCTACCATTTTCCTTTCTCCAGAGCTGTGTAATTCTGGGGGCATTTGACTGTAAGATAGAGGTCCCTGGAGAACCAAGCTACAGGTCTCAAGGGAGACAGATGTATAAGGTTGAAATGTGAGGAAGGAAAGTAGGAAGATAGAGGAGGGAATTACTCAGAACAGGAGTAAAACAACTTCCAAAAAAGAAGACTCTAGTGGCCACACACGTGGGCACAAGAGAACTCTGTTATCCACTCTGAATTAAAGAGGCACCTGGGTTTTTTTCCAGACCTAGAATTCCTGCTGTCCTGTGCATAAAGGTGAGTGTAGTAACACATTTGGTGTGTGCAAAAGCACCAGCCATTCCAACATTCTGTTAGATTCCCACAGGTGTTTGACTCTAAAAGTTCCCCCAAAATGTGACTCCACCAGCTTCCCTCAGTTTAGATAGAGAAGTGCCTTCCCTCTGACCAGCAAATGTCCTCAGAGGAAAAGGAGAAATGGGGCTTGAGAGCTTTTGGAAGAGGGGACAAAATCTCTAGGGAGAGAAAAACACTAGGCTGACTGGCAAGAAGTTCATAAGGCTGCTTCTGATCGGTGTAAGGGACTCTCTAGAGACCATCCCCTAGGCCAGGGGACTGACCAGCAGCGCCTGAAGATCCCAGC
Organism: Colobus angolensis palliatus; assembly: GCF_000951035.1. Taxonomy (NCBI): domain Eukaryota; kingdom Metazoa; phylum Chordata; class Mammalia; order Primates; family Cercopithecidae; genus Colobus; species Colobus angolensis. Next base: position 1,966,278 of record NW_012116143.1, on the reverse strand, counting down.
TGTCAAAATCTAGAAGGTCTTGTCCCCCCAATCCTCACCTTCCCTGCCAGGCACCCAGGGGCAGCTGAGTACCTTGTCTTGGTGCCGAACCGCCAAGGGAGCTTTAAGAAAAAAAGAAAGAAAGAAAGAAAGAAAAGAACTACCATCCTCCCCTCCACTCCTCCGGCTAATCCCTTTCACCTCATCCCCAGGGGGTCTGTCTATATCCGGGTTCCCCTGGAGAGGGAAGGTTAAGAGGGGTGCAGGAAATGTTCCTAGGAAAGCAGGGGACCAAGGTACCAAACTCTGAGATTAAATGCAAGACCCACATGTGAAACTGAGCTTGCTGTTGCTGCTGAGAAATTATAAACCACGTGGAGAGTTGGGGGGGTAGGGGGTGGGTTCTGTGAGGGGAACTGGGTGGGAGGTGGAAGACTGAAGTAAATCAGAGTCTCCGAACCTCCAAATTTAAAGGTCCATGTCTTTCAAACTTTTCTAGAAGGGTGGTTGGTGGAAGGGGAGGCGGAATGAGGCGCGGCTGGAGCACCCCTCCCCTTCTGGTTTTGAAGTCTCCGCTCTGGCTTCAGCGCTCCAGTCTTTCTCCCTGGTCTTTCCAACAGTTTCGGGCCACGAGAAAATCCAACCTCTTCTAACAAATAATAGACGCAAACTCCTCTGTGTCCCGAGACCAAACCATTGTGAAAAGACCAGGCATCCTCTTTAAAAAAAAAAAAAATAGTATTCGCAATATCATTCGTTTTTTATTTTCAAACCTAAAAGCTGGGCTTCTTTTTCCTTTTCTCTCCTTTTCTTTTTCCTTCTTTATCATTCGCTTTCTGCTCTAAGTGTGCGCTAATAAAGAGCTAAGCTGCTAGTTCAAGTGTGTTTAACCTGATGGAGCAAACAACCAGCAGCAACCGGTCGCGCTCGAGGCTGATAGCGCCGCGACCTCTGCGCGTCCGCCCCGGCCGGTTCCCATTCTCAAGTGCCTGGACCCTGTCACTTCCACCTGTCCCAGATCCCAGCCGTGAGACCAGAGCAGGTGACTGTCTGTTCAGCGGCCCCTGGAGTTCCCGACACCCTCAGATGGAATGTCTGAGCTGTCGCTGGTCCAAGAGAAAAGAGGCCTCCAACAAGTTGGCGGAGCTGCCCTCGCTACCCACCCCCGCCCCACCTCTCGCTTTTCCCTCTCCTCCTGAAATTCGTTTTCTTGGGGGACAGTAGGGTGCGTTCCAACGTTTTCTTGTGTTTTCTCCTACGGAAGCGAGCATCCTGGAAGCAGTGCCTCGTTGGGAAGTCGATGCGTTTACGGATTGTCTGGGTTTGCTTGTTTCATTGCTGTCACTTTTTGTTTTGGGTTTTTGTTTGTTTGTTTAGCAGAAGTGAAGAGACTGAGATGGAAGTTAGAAGGAAGATGGGACATTGACGAGAAAGACACAGACAAGTATATCCCTTCCCCAATTATGTTTTTTAAATTAATGTTAGAAATGGCAAATAACTGATTTTCAATACATTACATGCAACAGGAAATTTTCCTTTCCTCTCATTATAATTGAACCGGCCCCACAGTATCTCTGGAAGAAAGTTTGAATTCTTTATGGAGGTATTTCTAGGCCTATTGTCTTTGTGCAGTGAACTTTACATCATGCTATTCAATCACAACCTATATTCTCCTGGCTACCAGCAAGATTAATTTAATCATTGTAATGCAATTATTAATACTGTTTACCCAACGTTAGGTTTCAGGTTGGCTGTTAAGAAATTAAACTCTCTCTGGGTGACCAGAGCTAGGCAGGGGTTTCTTCATGTTGAAATGAAACAGTCCTCTTTATTTAGTCTCAGGGCTCCAGCTTTCGGCCACCGGCTCAATTAGCCAAAATGGAAACAATTTTCATTCATTGCAATAACTCACTGTTCTGGAGATCGCTTTCAAAATACACACTTTATTATTATACGCTGACCTCGGTGGTGTGGAGTGGCAATAAAAGAAAGAGGCAGGGAGATCTATCTAGCCCCCTTGGGCTATAATTATTAGAAATTAATTGGGTTCAGGACCCTGGGTAGCCTAGCTAAATTAATAGCTTGTCTAGTGGTTTAAATCCGAATTTTCAGTCCACAGGAGAGAAAGGGAGAGAGTCACAGACATGAAATGCAGACCCAAGAGACGCCTGAGTTTACTTGCAAGACACTCATCTATTAAATAGTGTCCAGAATACATCTGAGTTGAGGAGGGGGGCTGAAGTAGGAGGGGCGGGGACGACAAGAAAGAATGGAGCAAGATGGGGAGGGAGGCTGAGAGTGAGCGAAAAGGTCTCGAGTTGATTTTATTCAATTTTTCTTGTCTGCATTGTTTTCGGGAGGGGTTGCATTTAGGGGTTAAAATAAAAAATAAAGATCCCGTGTACTAGGAGCTGTCGTGCCGGAGTAAAAGTGAAAAGGGAGCCTTAGGCAAAAGGAAATTACTGCGAGCCCGCGTGACCTTTCAGGGAGGTAATCAATCAAGTGATCAACAGGGATATTTATCATCGCTATATAGGACTACTTCGCCCTGCACAGGCGGGGTGGGGGTGGGGCTGGGGGAGCGAGAGGAGGGTGGAGACACGCGCGCACTTACACACACACACTCACAAAAGTTTGAACAAACCTGATAAGCCTCGAGATAGAACACGTAGGTTTTAATGTTAAAACTACCTGTTTTGTCTGACATTGTCAGAGAAACACACACACGTACACATATAAGCGCACATCCAGGCAGCAGCAGCTGCAGAAGGTGTTAACTTTGAATGATCCGCCACGCTTTGCCCTAAAAGGGAAGCTTGCAGAGAAATGCGCGCTTTGAACGCCGGCGAGGCGACAGCGCAGATCTAACTTGGCTTCCGCGTCCAGCCAGGAAAAGGGCGCCGCGGACCGCAAGGGGCGTGGGGCGGCTGGGGGCACCCCTTTCCACAGCGACTCGACGCCGGGGCCTGAGACACGGAACAGCCTCCTCTTCCAGCGAAATCCTCGCGCTGCCAGGGCTGCACTGCACAGCGAGGAGCGCTCGGGGCCAGCCGGCTGGGCGAGCACGCGCAGCTGGTGTTCGGCGGCCGGGCGATTTCTAGCCAGTCACCTTCTCTACATTGTAAAACTCGCCGTTTTGTAAATTGCGTTTTCGGTCCCGGATTTCTTAGCAAATCATTCGGTTTCACAGTCCTGCTCCCTCTCCCTAGTTCAACATCCTCCCATCCAACTTCTGATGTGTATATAAGGGACGGCGAGCAGGGAGCGGTCAGAGTAGCTGGCTTTTAATAATAATGACGATGATGACATTAAATAGTCGATTTAAAATCTAGGCCCCCCGACCCGATCGAGGATTATAATCAGCAGTTCTTTGGAGAGAACGTCGGGCTGATTACTGGCCCATGGGGTTGAGGAACTATTTCCCGAAGGGTTTATGAAACGCAGTTTGGGGTGATGCGCGCCGCCTCCCAGGTGGCGAGCCTAGGCTCCTGCAGTGTGGGAATGTGGGGCCGCGCCAGGGCCGTGCCTATTGGCACCAGATGCTAAGCTCGCGGTCCCCCACCCGCAGCTCTGGCCGCCCTCTCCCGGCTCGGAGCGGCCTCCTCCCACACAGCCTAGTCTGCGGCGCCCTCGCCTGGTTTTCTTGGCCGCGGCAGTTCTTGTGCTCCCGCCGCTTAGGGCTCCAGCTGTGCACAGTAGCCGCCTGGGCGTAGGGGTGGGAAACAGCTGGAGCGCCCCGGGGAGGTGCAGGTTGGGGTGGAAAGGAACCCAACAAGGAGGATTATGAGGCGAGCAAACTCCCGGAGCTGCTACTGGTTTAGAATCAGGAGGAGTAACTTCACGGGGCACGGAACTTGAGCTCCGGAAAGAAACCAGACCGCTCCTGAGCGATGCCCTGGGAAGTCTGGACCTCTTGGGGTCCCTTCCATTGAAAAAAGAATTACCTGGAAGAGTATTTCTCAAAGTGTAATCTACATACGAATCGCCTGGGGATCTTGTTAAAATGCAGATTCTGATTCAGTAAGCCTGGGGTGGGGCCCAACATTTCTCGACAGGCTCCTAGGTGATGCAGATGCTCCTCGAAGTGTAGTCTCAGACCACCAACATCAAGCATCGCCAGGATTTCAATAGAAACTCAAGATCTCAGGCCCCAACCAAACTCACTAAATCAAAATTGACATTTTAACAAGTGATTCACTAGAACATTGAAGTTGGAGATGCACTGCAATAGAATGTACCTGGCCAGGTTTTCTTTCTTCTGTCTTAAATCAGGACGCCTCTGTGATTGAACTTCATTTCAAATCCTGCTTTCTGCCGTGGTCACGGGAGAGGATGGAGTCAACGAACCTATCCATGTAAAAGCTACATCTCCTCTGGCCCACTGCAGAAACCCTAGACTGTCACATGCATTGACCACTGAGCTTAGGGGCCAAATGCCACCTGCAAGGCCTCCTGGATTCTTGTCTGATTGACATCCCTTACCGCCACTTTCTTCACGCCCCCCTCCCATTCAGTATTTTGCTGCGAAGTCTATGGCTTTTATTTCTCCCTCCTTACATTACAGTTTTTTGTTTACAGATCTTCCTTCTCCTTTCAGCTGTGGACATCTTGAAAGAGATTATGCCTTATATTCTCCACTTTGTGTTTTCACCTGCAGCATGGAAATAGTCATTTCTTCCCACATAGGATTAATATATTAAAATGCTTTGGAAGCCATGGTTGCCATTGTTAAGAAAAGATGGCAGTATTCAGATTTCAGGGCCATTGCACATTAGATAAATTCTGGGGTCACAAGATAGAGTTGAAACACCTTAAGTATCAAACCACTGGAGGTACAAATCCCAGTCCTCCCTTTTACCAGCTGCGTAACTTTAGGCAAATTACTGAGCCTCTCTGAGTCCCAGTTACCTCCTCTGTATTATTAGAATAAGTATGTACATCTTGCAGAATACTTGTGATGAGTAAAGACAATGTATACAAGGCACCTAGTATGGCACATGCTACATAGTAGAAATTTAATAAATGGAGCTATTTAGAGTCCAAGCTCTAACATTTCATAATCGCAAAATGATAAGGGTGTGTGTGTGTGTGTGAGAGAGAGAGAGAGAGTCAGGAGTCTTGGATACTGCTCTTCCCATTCCCATCTGCAATAAGATATGTTGCCTTTAGTCAGCGGACTGCCCCCTCAAATAGCTGAAGCCTGAGGACTTTGATATATACAGAACTGACTGGTACAATTAGATATTAACATTTCCGTTTAAATGGGCACGTGTGTGTGTCTGTGTGTGTGAGAGAGAGAGAGAGAAAGAGAAAGAGAAAGAGAGGAGAGAGAGAGAGAATGGTTTTAGCTATGGTTTTTTATTTGCTTTTTGTTTTGAGATGGAGTCTCACTTTGTCACCCAGGCTGGAGTGCAGTGACACAATCTCGGCTCACTGAAACCTCTGCCTCCCAGTTTCCAGCAATTCTCCTGCCTGAGCCTCCCCAGTAGCTGGAATTACAGGTGCACACCACGAGGCCCAGCTAATTTTTGTATTTTTAGTTGGGACATGGTTTCGCCATGTTGACCAGGCTAGTCTTGAACTCCTGACCTCAGGTTATCCACCTCCCTCAGTCTCCCAAACTGCTGGGATTACAGGAATGAGACACCATGCTGGCCCCTTAGCTATGCATTTTTGGGGGGGTTTTTTGTTTGTTTGTTTGTTTGTTTTGAGACAGAGTCTCTCTCTGTCGCACAGTCTGGAGCGCAGTGGCGAGACCTCCGCTCACTGCAAGCTCCGCCTCCCGGGTTTATGCCATTCTCCTGCCTCAGCCTCCCGAATAGCTGAGACTACAGGCACCCGCCACCGCGCCCGGCTAATTTTTTGTATTTTTTAGTAGTGATGGGGTTTCACCGGGTTAGCCAGGATGGATTTTTAAGGGATTCTTGTGTGCTTGTGCTTTCACAACTCAGTTTCATATAAGTCAACACTACACTCAGTTCATCTCATACAAGGAGAGTCCTGACCATCTCCCAGTCAGCCTGTGGCAACAGGACCTGGGCCACATGCTGAGGGCCGGTGAGATTCACTGACAGATGCATTGCTTCTCCTGGGGCCTTATGATTGCGAGAATTTCTGCACAATACATACAAAGTGAGTATTTGAAGATGTGTAATGTTTTTATATTACCATGTTCTCTCCCTGTGAGATGGAAGGCACAAAGACAATTCAAAGAGAAAGTGGCTTTCAATGGAGTAAGCACTCTTTCTCTCTTCTTTCTTTTAAAATTATTTTTACAAGCTTTTAAATTTGTTCAGTGTTTCTTAAATTTTCACTTTCATAAATTTGGTTGTTGCCCATATTTTCAATACATGAAACTATTTACTCAGTCTAGATTCCTGCCAGGAAATAAAAGATTTGTAAAATTAACACCTACAGGACTTTTAAATTCTTTACTCAAACAAACAAGTGATTATGGTTGACATGAGGAAATATAGACATAAAGCAACTTAATTTGCTTAATATACTTTTAAACTTATAAGTATAGCAGACTTTCCACATCTTTTTAAAGCACAAAGTATAGGATCCATGCTGACACAGCTTATAAATGAGACTTCCTTGTAACAAGATCCTCAGTACTCAATAACTTAATTCCCTTGACTTAGGTCCAAGGCAGACCTGGCAACCCTCAAACTCTGCTGGGGAGTGAAGTCCTATAGCCATGACAGAGTGTGATACAGGTGTGCCCTGCTTTATGAAAAGCCACATCACACCATGTGATTATTCGCTTCGTGCTATTTTATTAAATAATGAGTTCCCCTGGGACATTTAAAATATGATTTGACTTACAAAAACCTGATTTATACTCACTTTCCCCAGAAACATACCTATTGAAGGAAAGCTATGTTTTTTTAAATGATGATGCATGTCCCATAGCAAATGTTTTATAATGAAAAGTCCATTTTCAAAGATTAAGACAAGGGAGTATACCACCATTCTGAGGTTGGGAAAGAAACAATTTCTGTACAGATCAATTTTACACAGAAGAAACTGTAGGACTCCTCAATGGAATTATCTACTTTGAGGGCTCATGTAAATATACTAGAAACCAGGAACATGATAAGATTTGGACTTCAAACATTTTAGAAAATATAATGTTCTTGTACTGGGTTTTGAGAGCAAAATATTCAAATCAACTCTATAAACACTCTCGAAAAATACACTTTTTGAAATGGGAAGAATTTCTGTTGCATAGAGAAACTGAAGAATAGTTCTAGGGCTAGGTGCAGTGACTCATGCCTGTAACCCCAGCACTTCGGGAGGCTAAGGAAGGAGGATTGCTTGAGCCCAGGAGTTTGAGACCAGCCTGGGCAACATGGCAAGACTCTGTCTTACAAAAAAAAATTAGCTGGGCATGGTGGTGCACAACTGTAGTCC
>NW_012116143.1:1956897-1958833 GCF_000951035.1 Colobus angolensis palliatus | reverse complement strand
ACTTCGGGAGGCTAAGGAAGGAGGATTGCTTGAGCCCAGGAGTTTGAGACCAGCCTGGGCAACATGGCAAGACTCTGTCTTACAAAAAAAAAATTAGCTGGGCATGGTGGTGCACAACTGTAGTCCTAGCTACTTGGGAGGCTGTGGTGGGAGCCCAAGAGTTCAAGGCTGCAATGTGCTATGATCACACCACTGCACTCCAGCCTCGGCAACAGAGTGAGACTTTGTCTTCCAAAAAAAAGAAGAATTCTAAAATTTGTCTGGGCTTACACCCATTTAGAAGTAATAGTTTATCAGCAAAAAATCACTATCTAACTCATATCGAGGTTTTCACTTAGCTGTTTGACATTGAACTGGAACTCTGAAATTGGATACATTGGACTCACAAGGACATTTGCTATTCTTAGGGGCTCTAGGAGACAGCTTCAATTCTAGCTACAGTGGAAGCACCAATGCAGAGAAGCCAAGATAGTGAATGATATTTTGATACATCTGTTTCTGTTCTGTTAATGCTTTGCTGAGCTTTTCACAACATTTGTGTCCAAAATTTCTACAGAATCAACTATTATGCAGGTTTCTTCATCAAACCAATTGAGCAATCTGGTGTCTCTTGTGCCTCCCAGAGTGGAGCAACACTTAAGCCGGGAGCAAGGGCTACTTGGCTACAGGAACCTCTTGTTCTAATCTACCCTACACAGCACTGCCTGCTTAACCTTCCTGAGGCACTGTTCTGGAAGTGTCTTTCTTCTACGACAATTTTCAAGATCCCTCAGTCATTGTCAAGATAAAGCCCCAAATTTTTGCCTCTCATTCAAAGGTATTCTACATTGGGGAAATAGCAAGAGAGGTGGGGAATCATGAGATGTGCACCAGAAACAGCAAGAATATTAGGCACCCTACGTTATGGGATTCAAGAAGGGACTTTATGGTAAATAGGTTTGGAAAGACAGGTTGGACACATGCCACAGAGGCTTGGAATGAATGGCAAAATTTTGGGACTTTATCTTGAAGACAACTGAGAGATCCTGAAGATTCTGAATAGGGGAATGACCTTATCAGAATTTGCCTTAGGAAAATTAAGCAGGCAGTGATGTGAATTATACATCTTCTTCACATGTTCAGACTATCCATCTTTTGAGATTCAAAACAAACATCACCTCCTCCCCTAAAAGTTCTGATATGTTCTTTCAAGTGGAAAAGCAATCTCTCCCCATCACAATCACAATCACCTATGGCATCTTAGTTTTACGTGTTGGTTTTGTCTGTATCTCTATGATCTCTCTTCATAGGCTATAAATTCCTTGTGGGGGTATTTGTATCAACTCTCCTCGTCTTCCACCGCTAAGGCATGTTTTGCTCAAAAATTGTACTGTCTAAATGTAAGGATTCTAATTTTAAACAATTTGAGAAAATCATCAGCCATTACCTTTTTAAATACTGTTTTTTCTTCACTTTCTCAATTCTTTTTTCCTGTTATCTGATTAGATATATGTTAGATCTTCTTGCTCTATCTTCTGTATTTATTAGCCTCTCTTTCATAGATTCTATCTCTTTAGTATCTTGTGCTTACTTCTGAATAATTTCCTCAAATTTATATTCAAATTCTCTAATTGTCTCTCTGTATCTAATAAGCTATTTAAACTGTCAATTAAATTTTTTATCTTATTTTTTAATTTCCATAATTTATATTTGATTCTTTTTTAAAATGTGCCTGTTATCTTTTCACACTGTCTTGTCTTATTTTTTATCTTACAATTCAGTTTTTTGAGGTTGTTTTTGCTTTTTGTTTTTCGTTTTTGTTTTCAACAGAGTCTTGCTCTCTTGCCCAGGCTGGAGTGCAGTAGTGCAATCTCGGCTCAGTGCAAGCTCTGCCTCCCGGGTTCACGCCATTCTCCTGCCTCAGCCTCCTGAGTAGCTGGGACTACAGGTGCGTGCC
>NW_012116143.1:1948502-1952678 GCF_000951035.1 Colobus angolensis palliatus | reverse complement strand
ATAGAAGCTTCCTTGTTATTTCTTTTTCTAGTGAGCTGATGATTTTTCTAGACCAGCATTTCACCGATTACGTAGCCCTTTGAGACACAGATTTATGCAAGGTTATCAGTTTTTATCTCCCCAACTCATGTTGGGCCAGAGCTTTATGTCTTGACTCCATGAGAGTTTTGAAACCTACGCCCAGAGTTCTCAAGGCTATTGTCTCCCCTTCCATAACTATAGGCTGCCAGGATTTTGATTCCCATTGTGTTGAGCCCCGGAGACTTTCCTTCCTTTTTTCAAGAGCATTGATTAGTTATTAAGCAGAATGCCTCAGTGATTTGTGAAGGGAAGCACTGCAGATTATTTAGTCCATAAAAATACTGGGAAGCCTAGACCTGAAAATACCTGTGGTAATTTGCTGTTAGTGAATTTCGCTTTCAATTTTTTCTTTTCTTTTTTTTTTTTCTGTCGCCCAGGCTGGAGTGCAGTGGCGCAATTTCGGCTCACTGCAAGCTCCGCCTCCCGGGTTCACACCATTCTCCTGCCTCAGCCTCTGGAGTAGCTGGGACTAGAGGCGCCCACCACCCCGCCTGGCTAGTTTTTTTTGTATTTTTTTAGTAGAGACGGGGTTTCACCGTGTTAGCCAGGATGATCTCGATCTCCTTACCTCGTGATCCGCCCGTCTCGGCCTCCCAAAGTGCTGGGATTACAGGCTTGAGCCACCGCGCCCGGCCTCAATTTTTTCTTGAATCCTTTTACTTAAATGAAATATCTGACTCCCAAAACCAAGGGAGAGCTGAGTGTCACCTATAAGTAGAATCACAAAAATAGCTTTTTCACATGTTTTTGATAAGCCTAAAATCTTTTGTTCTACCTTTCTTCACTGGTCATCAAAATCATATTCAGCCTTCAATTGTCATCTCAGATTCAGCATTGTCCCGAATGTTTTCCATGGTAATGATAATAATAATAATGATTATATTAAACCACTGGTCAAAGTGAAAAAAAGAAGAAGAATTACAGAACAACAAATATTTATTAAGTGCTTACCCTGTGTTAAGCTCTATACTGGCATTTAGAATATGTTACCTTATTTTTGCCAATAACTCTATGACATTTTTAACCTCAGTTTACTGGTCAAGAAACTGATATTTCCAGAAGTTAAATAACTTTTTGAGGTGGCTTAGCTAGTAGTACATTGAGCTACATTAAATTGCTGATAGTCAACTAGTTTTTTTACCCACAACAAAGCAGTTTTGTATGATTCAATCTAACAAATGATGAAGGTAACATTCAAATTAAGCTCTGACCAATTTCTAACCTCATATACCTTCCTTTAGACAACACAGTGTCTTCACCATGCTAATTATTCCTTCCTGTAGGTTATCATAGCACTCTTATACTATGTCTTTATTCAGTTTCCTCATTTGACCTTCAGTTACAATAAAGCTTGTACATCTGTTTTCTCCAGTGGATGATAAGTTCCTTGAGGGCTCTGCCTTAGCTCTGTATCCCAGGCCCTTTGCACAGTACTTGGTACAGGATAAGTCTTCAATATGTTTTTTTTTTTAATAAACTAAACTAGGTTATTCCAGTTTTAGTCAATATTTATATGCAGCTAATGTGTTTTTAAACTTTTCTCTTTCACTTCATTTTTCCTAGTGGCAGTTTCATAACATGGTCACAAATGTTTTGACATTCTTCCCATCGAAAGGTGGGATCTATCTACATCTCCTTTCCATGAATCTGGATGGGTTTGTGATGGCTTCAGCCAGCAGAGTGGTGCAGGGTGATGTTAAATGACTTCTAAGGTTTGGCTATAAAAGCTCATGCAGCTTCTGCCTAGGTTTCTTGGAACATTTGCTCTCGGCAGGCTCCCTCTTGAATGCTTCATCTCAGAACCCAGCAGCCATGCTGTGAGAAGCCCAATTCACAAAGAAAACCCTCACTAGGTTCTCTGGCCAGAAGTCCCAGCTGAACCCAGCTTTTGAGCTATTCCAGCATGCAAGCCAGGTAGATGAGTGAAGATGTCCCCGGATGAGTTCAAACCCCAGCATTATGAGTTGTCCCCAGGCATTTGAGTCTTTTCAGCTGAGGTCCCATATATTGCAAAAACACATGAGTGTAATGGAATGAGTATTGTTTTACACCGCTATGTTGGGGTGATTTATTGTACAGCAATAAATAAGCATTGCTTTTATTTGGCGTGTCTGATAAGGACCACTATAGCCTAGTAAGTTCTGAAACCTCTAGAAATTGGGACGGTAGGAGCTCCTTTTCCCCAGTGATAAGACTCTGCGGCTAGATGACTGTTCCTTTGTCCAGAATCAAAACTGGGCTTCAAGTGGATTTCAGCTTCTGGACATGTTTTGAGCCTTTGGCTCACACTTGTGTCTTACTTGCTGTCTGTCCTGTAAGTCTGAACCCAAACTGGTTGGCTGAGAACAATGGTCTCCTAACTCATTGTTGTTACTCTTTTCTTGAGGCTGAACCTTGCCTCTACCATCCCTCATACTGACTCTGACATGCCTACCCAGCCTACAGCAGCCAAGCCATTCACTAGGAGCTGAGCCCTGCTACTGACCCAGAAGCCCCATTGCCCATTGTACCCTCTTGTTCAGGACTACTCAAAGACTGATTCCAGACCAGGCTGTCAGCCAAGCTTTGCCTTCTTGGACTCTGGCCACTCCTTAAAGGGGTGCAGCTCTTTCTTCATTACCAGCCATCCTACAAAGTATGGCCCTTCTCTTTACCAGGATTTGTTGGCAAATAGCATGGCTAGACCTACCCTCTTCATTGCAGTTAGTCTCACTAAATAGTCTAATAGCAGACACACTTGCAGAGATATGCAGGCAGAATGATCAGTGTGAGTCAGTGGTCTCTAGGGGCAAGTGAACCTCCCTGAAGCTCAGAGGCAGAGGTGCCAGGAGTTCCTGGGGCAGCTGTGCTGGAGTTCTGTCATTCTGTCCTAAGCACCATTCATGTTGAGAGGTAAGCAGGGACAGCTGCAGTGTTTGGTTAGGCCAGTCCTGTGCTGTGGAAGGGCATTTCTTCTAGTTGCTATGTGAAGCATCCAAGCCGGGTTCTCTGTTCCTCCCAGAGATCTATAAACTGTCTGAAATCTTTTAGTAAAACCTTCCTGCTTAAATGAACCAGAGTGGTTTTTGTCTGGAATTAAAAACACTAAATTTACCATCTTCCAACGTCTTGTGAGTGTGTGAATCAATCAGAAAATCCTAGAGCTGTAGGCCGTTTATTTAATTTTTGTTTGCAGGTCTGGACAGAAAATACATACCATTAATATTGAAGATCAACTATAAGCCCTACCATGGTAGCAGAAAATTAGCAAGTTCTATGCAGTTACAAACAATGACCAACCAATCAGGTGACATATTCCAATACCATTACTTTCAGTAAAACTTTTAATGTTGGCCAGGCACGGTGGCTCACGCCTGTAATCCCAGCACTTTGGGAGGCCGAGGTGGGGGGATCACGAGGTCAGGAGATTGAGACCATCCTGGCTAACACGGTAAACCCTGTCTCTACTAAAAATACAAAAAGTTAGCCAGGCGTGGTGGCGGGCGCCTGTAGTCCCAACTACTCGGGAGGCTGAGGCAGGAGAATGGCGTGAACCCAGGAGGCGGAGCTTGCAGTGAGCCGAGATTGCGCTACTGCACTGCAGCCTGGGCGACAGAGTGAGACGCCGTCTCAAAAAAAAAAACTTTTAATGTTAATATTAATAATGTTAAGTAATAAAGGTATTAATATTGATAAAAAGTTTTAATCATTATAAAATAAATGTATGATTTACCTTAAAATGTAATATTTATCTCCCCTTTGAAATTTCTATTTTGGGAAAAATGTTTCATAAGGAACATATCTTACAGTAGTACACTTATATAACTTATTAATATTTGCCATACAATTTTGGAATTGCAAATTGCACGCCTGTAGTCCCAGCTACGGGAGAGACTGAGGCACAAGAACCGCTTGAACCCAGGAGGCAGACGTTGCAGTGAGCCAAGATCATGCCACTGCACTCCAGCCTGGGCAACAGAGTGAGACTCTGTCTCAAAAAACAAACAACCAAAAGAATTTAGAAATAACTGCTATGAATTCACTATTGTAAATTAAAAGTATCCATTCTTTAAAGAGACTTTAATGGTCATCTAATGAAATCCTTTGTGAAATTTT
>NW_012116143.1:1921071-1947887 GCF_000951035.1 Colobus angolensis palliatus | reverse complement strand
CCGTGTTAGCCAGGATGGTCTCGATCTCCTGACCTCGTGATACTCCCGTCTCGGCCTCCCAAAGTGCTGGGATTACAGGCTTGAGCCACCGCCCCCGGCCGATACTATACTTATTACCTAGGTGACAGAGTAACCTGTACACCAAACCACCACAACACACAATTTACCCATGCACTAAACCTGCACATGTACTCTGTGAACCTAAACCTAAAGGTTGGAAAGAAAACAATAACAAAAACAAAACAAAAAAAGCTTCAATGCCTAAAACAAACAATATACTTTGGTAGAGTCCCCTCATCCACTCCTTTCCTGAAGGGTCCTGAAAAGCACTGTTTGCAAACCATGGGTGTACTAGACCTTTCTCATTTTCCTGATTAGGGAAGGAAACTATTTGGCCAAAAATTATTTAATGATGGAACTGGGGCTCAACCTACATTCTCAAATATCTTTTTGGCCAAAAATCTTTCCATCATATTGCATTATTCTATTTAAATGCTAGATCTGAAAGAGTTCTGGTGATGCTTCCTAATTTGTGTTTCTTTTACAGTTCAGAAGTGTTGAGAGATATTTGCAAATCTGAGGCTGGGGAGTATCTGAGAAGCTGGAGGGAAACATTAAATAACTTCTACCTATCACCCTGACCCCTAGCACTTCCAAGCAAAGCTGTTTATATAAGAACATTTTAAAATGAGTTCCCTGTGCATTTTGTTTCTGCTTTCTTGCCTGTTGGCTTTAGTTGAAAGAATCTGGATTGGAAGCCCAGTTAAACACTTTCATCTGATCCAATCACAATCACATCGTCATCTGATAGAAATGTGGCATCACCAAACCTCTAGTCTCTTGTTCACACATGTGGACTCTAATCAGCAAAAAGAATAAGCTGTAGTGACTACAAGCAAATATCTCTGAACTTCACCGAGTTTGATGACAGTGGTAATAAAAATAGTCTTTTCCATGACGAACACTACCAGTAAGTCAACAGTTCAAGAGGGATAGTTTTAAGAGTAACTGATGCATTAGCTCTTGTCAATGAGATTCCTTTTGGCAGTAATATATTCTGGGGATTAAGTTAAACCAAATGTTTGTAACAATGGAAATTTATTCATGTTAACAGTTAGGATTATCATCCCAGTGAATATTCACTATAGTTACAGTCAAATTTACTCTTTTGGACATTGCTTATTTTCATTTCTTTTTTATAAACTCCACTAAAAGCAATAAAGCATCCTTTAACATTTTTAAAGTGTTACAATTTATTTTCTTTTAAACTGTGGTCTTTTGTTGTTGTTGTTGTTGTTGTTTAGGGGCTGATCTCCCTTTGCCTACACAGTGCTGGCAGTGAGCAATGAAACCTCTGCTTGAGAAAGTTCTGTAAGTTCTTTGGCCACATTTGAGCTCACCATGGCTGGATACTACATGGCATTTGTCCTTTGATTTCAATCTGTTTTCTGCCACTTCGTTACTTTGTGGTCACGCAGGTGAATAAGAGGGCTAGTGTTGACTTTATAACTTGAGAGCTTATCTCTCTGGTTCCTGTACCTAGAGAGAGATGGTGCAGGTACAGAAAGGTCCATACATACATAGCCTTCCATGAAACAAGCCTTCTGCTAGCTTCTGGAGTCACTCTGGCAATTTGTGGTTGCAGAATTCAGCAAGACTAAGGACTAGTGTTGTGTATCACAAATGCACTTTGTCCTTTAGAGGACTTTGTTCTGAAATTGTTCTAAGTCCGTATTTTTGTCGGTTGGTATTTTTGTCAGCTTTTTTATCTTAGGCTATAAGTGACACTTTATCATGTTTTTAGTCTGTAGAATGAAAGAGTGTAATAGAGAATTTGCATTTTGGATTGCTTTGTTTGTTTGTTTGTTTGTTTGTTTCATCACTCGGCTACATACACACAAGAGTGACAATTATTTCTCCACAATGAAGAGTGGAGAGGGGCTTCATGAGTGGTTTCAGTGCACCTATGACCCGGATGCCTTGAGAGGGTCCCCACAGAGCCTTGCATGCCGGTGAGATGGTTCTTCACTCTTCCTGGCTACCACACCACAGCAAGCTCAGAGAAACCCAGGAGGGATGTTTGTAACAATGGAAATGTGCTCATGTTAACAGTTGGGATTTTCATGCCAGTTAATATTGACTGTAGTTACATTCACATTTACTCTTGTGGACACTGTTTGACCAGTGGAGGAGGAAACTCTCATTTATTCCCAAGTCACTCCCAAGTCATCAAACACCAGCTGCAGAAGAGAGCAGTTGCCCAGTGGCCCCACACCTTCCAGCTAACTGTCCCTCAAGCATGAACTGATTGCCCATCTTCCTGTTACTTGGTGGCTCTTAACCATAGTTGCATCTATAATTACCTGCAAAGCTCATTAGAACACTCATACTAAGGTTCCAATCCAAACCAACTAAATCAGAATCTTTGGGGAAGAGTCATGAACATTCCTATGTGTTAATAGCTCCCCAGGTGATTTCCACTTTCCAAAGTACCTTCTCTGTACTAAATCTTTGACCTTATAGAGATCTTTGATCCATTGGCCCTGTTGCTTTTTCACTAATTATCACTCTCATTTCCTCATATCCAGATTCCCATGATCCATAATTGTAATCATGTGCAACAGCTCCATCTCTCCCCACTATTGTACTTTCCTGGTAAAGTCCCTTAACAGGGTTAAACTCACTGCCATAGCTACTGTATACCTGGACCAAATCTCCTGAACATTCCCATGGAAAAACACATGACCAACCATGTTAACTGTTTAATTTTAAATCCATGTTTTAGAAAATCCATGGTTTAGAAGTCATATTCAAAGGAACCTGAAATGTTGACCTCATGTTAAAAAGTCTTTACAGGTTCCACGTATGAAATAATAACAAATCTCAATTGAACACATAGCACAGCTCAAAAATCCTATTATGCTTTCAGATTTTCAACTTCCCACACTACAACTTCTATTCTCTCCCCCAAATCTCCTATATTCCCTTTCTCTCTCCACTACTCTTAGCTGATGATCTGGCCTCATCATTGACTGGGAAAATACAGAAATCAGAGGCGATTCCTTATCTTCCTATCCCCAAACCTGCAAAACTACCCACATTTGTATTCAGACTTGTTGCCCTCCCTCCATTTGCTATGCATTAAACATCCCTGTTCCTATGAAAGACCAGCCCTCCTCTTTGATCTGGATCTCTCCTTCTCTTATCTGTTGAGGACTTCATTCCTCCCTTCCTAAGAATACATTGCTAATTTCTTCCCAGAATTTACAAATAAGCATGTTTCAGTATCTTCCAACTTAAAACAAAACAAACCTTTCATAACTCTACATCCATCTTAGCTGTTACACCATGTCCTTGCTTCTCTTCACTTTAAAACTTCTTTAAAAAGGCTGGTCTTTAGTCACTCGCCCCACTTCCTTGATACTCTAGTAAAAACACTATTATCAAGGTCAGCCTTACCTTGCAACCATCTTTTCTTTGATATCTAAAAGGAATATCAAACTTAACATGTCCACAAACAATCTCTTTTTTCTAGCACTGCAAAACAATGTGGGCCTTCCTCAGTCTTCCTATTTCACTCAATGGCAGCCTTATCCACTGAGTTAAGCCTT
Source organism: Colobus angolensis palliatus (assembly GCF_000951035.1). Classification (NCBI taxonomy): domain Eukaryota; kingdom Metazoa; phylum Chordata; class Mammalia; order Primates; family Cercopithecidae; genus Colobus; species Colobus angolensis. Next base: position 1,944,276 of record NW_012116143.1, on the reverse strand, counting down.
TTTCTTCTTTATCTCATGCCCTGTGTATAATCCCTCAAAGTGTTTTGTTGGCCATTCTTTCAAAATACATCGTGAATCCAGTCCTCTCTCTCCATTTCTTACCACTCCAGTACAATCACCATCATTCCTCACTTGGACAGTCTCCTCTCTTCCACTCCTGTCTCATGACATCCATTTTCTGTACGGCAGCGTGGGCAGTCTTTTAAAAACCTAGATGAGATCAGATCATGTCCAGTAGCTTTCTACTATTCTTAGAATATATTTGCATTTTTTCCTAGGTCTGCATGATCTGGCTCTTGCCTACTCCTCCAACCTCATCTCAGATACTCCTACCACCCACTCCCACTTTGCCCCAGCATAGAGGGCCCCTGAATGGTCCAAAATCACTCTGTACCCAGACAAATTTCAAACCGTTTAGCTCAGCGTGTTATACCTAAAATTTTTGCGCCCCAGACCTTCTTTTGGCCAGCTCCTTCTTATCTCAGCTCAACAGTCACTTCTTCTCCCTGACCACTCGTTCTTAAAGTAGCCACCACCCAACACATCACTTTTTATTACATTACTTAGTTTCTTTTCTTCATGGCAAAAAAAAGAAGGAGAAGAAGTGATTTTAGTTTCCATTCCAGAAATAGGTAAAGCTACTTTTAAAAATATCCTCCAGGAATTTGTGTGAAAAAGGAAATGCTGGGCCAGTCACGGTGGCTCACGCCTGTAATCCCAGCACTTTGGGAGGCCGAGGTGGGCGAATCATGAGGTCAGGAGTTCAAGACCAGCCTGACTAACATGGTGAAACCCCGTCTCTACTAAATATACAAAAATTAGCTGGGCATGGTGGCACGCAGCTGTAGTCCCAGCTACTCAGGAGGCTGAGGCAGGAGAATTGCTTGAACACAGGAGGCGGAGGTTGCAGTGAGCCAAGATCATGCCAATGCACTCCAGCCTGGGTGACAGAGCGAGATTCCATGTCAAAAATAACAACAACAACAATAATAATAATAATACCTGGCCTTTAAGCACACTTCCTGAATGGCACAGGTAAGTATTACTGACTTTCTCAAATGGCCTTTGGAGAGGTTTGAGATTTGGTGAGAGTAATCACAATTTTAGTTGTAGCTCTGACTGCTCAGGTCCTTTGACTAGGTCACATGGCCTAAAGAATTTTGGACCATATATTCTATGTTCCTCTGTGTCCACAAGAAGCACCAACTCAGGGGACTCCTTTTTGTGACAGTGTTTAACCTACCAGTATCTGTGATTTGGAGCAAGCTTAGTGATAACCTAAAGGATGATCTGGTCCTCACTTCTCATAATGTAAAAGCCCTCACATGGTTAATTTAAGAAATGACTCTTTTATACATTAAATTTCCTTTTAATAAAAGGGTATAACTAATTTTGTCTCCTTCTAAGTGATAACACCACTTCTGCTTTCAGAAGCTAATTAGGAGATGCCCAGTTTGAATTCTTTGATACCATTGATGAATGAGAAATGTACATGGGTAATTTTTCTTTACTGCTAATAGAAGTTAAACAGCACATGTCCTATAGAATAAAATTTTCTTCTCTGCAATAATAGTAGCTATTTTGTTTTGACTTCAGAAATCCTGGAATCTCTGTGTAGCCAACAGTAATTACTGCTCATTACAATAATCATCACCATCGACCTGATCAGTCCCCTGGAACACAAGTCAGGACCTAAGGTAATGGATTTTTACTTAGGGTAATGAAGAATTTTACCTGAGGCCTAGGGCAGCCTCTCTGGGAGCCAAATTTGGTGACTGATACTGGCAGCTGTTAATAAATTAAATTCCTAAGTCAGAATTTTTGTTTTAAGTGTTTTCTGAGTGAAACCATATTCAAAGGAACCTGAAATGTTGACCTCATGTTAAAAAGTCTTTACAGGTTCCATGTATGAAATAATAAAAATAGCAAATGTGGGTAAGTGAGAAGTTTGTCAAGCAAGGAAAGTAATAGCAGCAACCATGTTACAGAGATGTGGAGACCAACCTCTACTTCTTGGTTTAGGGGTTCCCTTCAAAATAACATGTATGGCTAGGAGCGGGGTAGGTGCTGGAGTGAAAGCAAGCCCTGGGGGTGGTGTACAGAATAAAATCATAAAGTCTCAGGATTAAAATGGATCTGAGGCTTAAATCCCATTTATAGTATTAGAGTGAACCTTTACTATGTGCCAAACATTAAGTATATTTAGAGTTCAAAAGCAAGGGACTCGGCGCTGTCTTCAAGGAATTCATAGTTTTGACCAGACTATCAGTTCAGATGCATTCTTCCGGGAAGGCATTCAGCTACATCCAAATAAAAAACAAAAATGCATTTACAGAGGCTTAACTAAATAGGGTCATTTCCCTTCCAAATGTTAGGTCCAGAGGTGGGCAATTCAGAGCCATTCAGGCTCTGGCTCCGGATATCTTTGTGCTCCACCATCATTAACATATGACTTCCTTCCACAAGCTAGTCACTCACGGGTGCCAGGTAGCAGCTCTACTCCAGCTGCTTGCCTCCTGCCAGGAAAGAAAGGAGAGAAAGAACAAAGAGGAGGGTAAGAAAGCTGCCTGAATCAGGAAAATAAAATCTTTCCCAGAAATCTCTAGCAGACGTTGGTTTCTGTCTCCTGGCCAAAATTGTGTAGTAAGGCCACTCTATCTGAAAAGAATTTGGGGAAGGTTAAGTACTTAAGCTAGGCATATTGCCACTCCAAGCAAAAATAGAGACTCTTGTAAGAAAAAAAATGGGAGAATGGGAATTGGTTAATAAGCAGCATCTGCCATAGACCAACAAGAACACTGACAATGAAACAGTGGTATAATTTGTACATAATACAAATTTCATGCAGAAAAGCACAGAACTCTCTATCTTCAGGTTAGGGGGAGGTGTCATGGAGGGTTCCACTAAAGGACAGTAACACTTGGCTGAGTCTCAAAGAAAGAATGAAACTGTCAAAGTACAAAAGAAAAATAGTTGTTCATCAAAATATTTTTATTTGCCACTGGCAGAAATGTAGCTTGAACCCAAAAGTACCAAGATAAGGTTTCAGGCATTGCTGGCTCCAGTCACCCAATTGATGTCACCAAGACCTAATCTCTCTCTCTTTCTCTCCATCCTTTGATTCTGTGATAACCAGCAAGCAGCTCCAGATTTACATTACACCCTATCAGCAGCTTTAGCAGTTCCAATAAAGCTCTCAGTATGCATCTCACTGGAACAACTTGGGATATGTGTCCATCACTCTGACCTATCACCTTGGACAGGAAAATGAGAGATGTTGATTGGACAAGGCTGGGCTCTGTGTCTACCTCTGGAGCACTATTCAAAACACTTGAACTAAGAGCAAGAAAGAAGGGTCTCCAAAGGAAAACTGGGAGTAAGTAAAGTAGGGAAAAAGTACAAGTGTCTCTTACAGAGAACAAATTATTTTAGTGATGTTTAGAAGGTGTGATGCACAAGATATAGCTGAACAATTGGCTGATTTTGGTGAGGGGAAGGAAGATTCTGAAATGACACTGGAATTCAGGCTTAGGTACATAAGTGTGATGTTACCATGAAACAAGCTGATGACTACACAAACAGAACCAGTCAAGGATGGGCAGGTGAAGGGGTTGGAGGCAATAATAATAACAAAAATAATACTAAACTACACTTCCTGGCAAACCAAGGGAAAGGAACAGCAGGGAGCACTTTCCAGTGCTTAGAACAAACCACTGGACTAGAAATATTGATTTTTAAAAATCTTCAGGCCTGGCCAGGTGCGGTGGCTCAGGCCTGGAGGCTAAGGCAGGAGGATCACCTGAGGTCAGGAGTTCAAGACCAGCCTGGCCAACATAGTGAAACCCCCATCTCTACTAAAAAATACAAAAATTAGCCAGGCATGGTGGCGGGCACCTGTAATCTCAGCTACTCAGGAGACTGAGGCAGGAGAATTGTTTGAACTCAGGAGGTGGAGGTTGCAGTGAGCTGAAATCATGTCATTGCATTCCAGCCTGGGCAACAACAGTAAAACTCTGTCAAGAGAAAAAAAAAAAAAAAGCACAAACAAACAAACTTCAGGCCCATCTTTGTTTACATGAGCATTTAAAAATGTATTTATTTTAATATGCAAAGCACTCTGATTTTGCCGCCCGCCTCGGCCTCCCAAAGTGCTGGGATTACAGGCTTGAGCCACCGCGCCCAGCTTGATTTTGAAAATTTCCCAAATATATCCTACCTCATCTGTCATCTATTACACTTTCAGTTCTCCTTTCTTCTTTCTCTTAGGTAACTAATGTCTTAAAACATCAAAACAAGGGGTTAAATAAGCAATAGTTTGAGATGAACAGTGATTGGAACCTGTAGACATAATGAAAAATAGCATCTAAATGTTTGAAGCTACATGATGCCAATAAGCTGTCTCTAAATCCAGTTTAATTAATGTGCAGCTTTTGTCTCCTCCAACATGTCTGAATAAATCCTCAAAACCAAATTAGTATTTTAAAATATGAGTTGCCCAATATGATGTGAGTTAGCATACACGCAGATTAAGATGGTATTTCCATTTTGAATGAATATAATTTAAGATTTACAAACTTTAAACTAGATTTTTCTTATACAAATTTGATCTTTCTTTTAGCTATAACAGATAATTAGTGACCTGGTTTCAAAAGAAAAAGGACAATTTTTAAAAATATTTCCTAAATCTCATTAGTTGTATTAATCTCTTAAACTGAAAAAGACTATTTTGAATGTCTCTCTGGAGTTAGCACTTCTACAGTACTGCGGTAACGTATTGATAAGAATATTACTCAAAATCGATAAGAAGTTCCATTTCTATGCATGTTATGAATAACAGATTATTCTGAAAGAGGACTAACATACGTAATATTACATATGTTATAGATACTGTTAGGTGTCTAGCCTACAACCATTTCTCCCTTTTCTCCTTTCTTACAGAACCTTGGCTGAGTACAAGTATATGCTGTCCTCCCCAGGCCTTCTGCAGCACGGAAGATTGGCCCTGCTCCAATCTCAGAGGGTGAATCCTGATTGGTCTAAGACGACCATACTAGTCCTGTTGCCTTCACAGTGACTAGTGAAGCATGTGCTTGTGTGATTTTAGAAGTCGGCTGGGAAGCAACTGGGAAGAATTTCCTCACTCAAAAAGAAGCACAAGAGAGAGGCCATCTAGTATCTCTTAGAGGTTGTCTGATCTGCATGTAGCCTGCAATTGCTATAACTACTTTGCCACCTTGAAGTAAGCTAGCCTGAAGATAGCCAATATACTGGATAAAACTTTTGTTTAAAGATTTATCTGCTTAATATTATCTCTTCTGAAAGGTAGCTGTGCTCCATAAATGAGATTGTGAACCAGCTTTTTGTTAGATAAGTGAAAATATCAAACATCAAATTGGTTGTTGCAAATCAAATGTTCACATCAATATGTTTTTTGTTCCACATCTAATCAGGAGTGGTGGTAATCTGTCTAGAATAATTTCCAAAGCTGCCTTTAGGTGTGGATTTATTTAATGCATCTGAGAGCACAGAACTTCTCAGGGTATGGCCGGGCGCGGTGGCTCAAGCCTGTAATCCCAGCACTTTGGGAGGCCGAGACGGGTGGATCACGAGGTCAGGAGATCGAGACCATCCTGGCTAACATGGTGAAACCCCGTCTCTACTAAAAATACAAAAACTAGCCAGGCGAGGTGGTGGGCGCCTGTAGTCCCAGCTGCTCGGGAGGCTGAGGCAGGAGAATGGCGTAAACCCGGGAGGTGGAGCTTGCAGTGAGCTGAGATCTGGCCACTGCACTCCAGTCCGGGCAACAGAGCGAGACTCCGCCTCAAAAAAAAAAAGAACTTCTCAGGGTAGATATGTAGAACTAATAACATAATTGGAAACTTATTAATGAGTGACATTTTATTTAGATATTCTTTAGTCTACAGAAAATGAGTGAATAGAACCATGTATTACTAATTTAAAACAATTATCCAGATAATTTGCTTTTTTGAATAGCGTGAGTTTAAGTTTTGATATTTATTAGTGTAATATCTCTATGGAACCATTTAATCATAGAAGGCTAATCTTTCCCTATAACATTCTCTGCTAAATAAGATTTTCCTGAGAAACAAACTAGAATCCTTTTATTCTTGAACCGAGGACTCACTTATCGTATCTAGGCTGATTTGCTGGATAAGGCCATAGCATCAGTCTGTGTGAATCACCCAGTTTTTATATCATCCAAAGATAAATTCTTTTCAACAGTGCAGCCTCTTCAGTAATCAGTCCCAAAAATATGTAGGTCAAAGGGGGAACTGAGTGAGAGGATGCCATGGCTTAATGCCATGTATAATCACTCACAGAAAAGTCACACAGACATACACACACACACACACACACACACACACACATACACTCAAATGTCCTCTGACAGTTACTGGCGTCATGTTTAGATATGAGATGGTGTGTTTATAACATGGCTTCAGAAATGAATACATCAACAATTAGCTGGGCATGGGTCAGTGGACCTTAAAAAGGATAACAGTGGGGTGGCATTGCCAGAGGAGACCAACTGTCTGGTTACCTGACAGGTGGGCATTACCTTCATGACAGCACAGAAGTGAAAGGAATGATCCTTGGCTCTATAGTTTTTTTTTTTTTTTTTTTTCTGGAGACAGAGTCTCACTTTGTCACCCAGGCTGGAGTGCAGTAGCATAAGCATGACTCACTGCAGACTTGACCTCCCGGACTCAAGTGATCTCAGCCCCACAAGTAGCTGGGACTACAGGTACGCGCCACCACGCCTGGCTAATTTTTGTATTTTTTGTAGAGACGGGGTTTCACATGGCTGGCCTGGAACTCCTGGGCTCAAACAATCCCCTTCCACCCCCCTGTTTTCTAAAGTGCTAGGGTTACAGGCATGAACCACCATGCCAGCCTAGATTTAAAAATTTGATCTCCACAGTGCATCAGAGTTATCAGACTCTTCAGGAAGAGTACTTCATGATAAACAAACACACAGGGGGCCGGGCGCGGTGGCTCAAACCTGTAATCCTAGCACTTTGGGAGGCCGAGACGGGCGGATCACAAGGTCAGGAGATCGAGACCACTCTGGCTAATACGGTGAAACCCCGTCTCTACTAAAGAATACAAAAAAACTAGCCGGGCGACGAGGTGGGCGCCTGTAGTCCCAGCTGCTTGGGAGGTGGAGGCAGGAGAATGGCATAAACCTGGGAGGCGGAGCTTGCAGTGAGCTGAGATCCGGCCACCGCACTCCAGCCTGGGCGATAGAGCCAGACTCCGTCTCAAAAAAAAAAAAACACACACAGGGGACCAATATGTAAATCAGAATGCCATTTATTCATTTAAATAAGAAATACGACTGTGACAAAATAATGATCATTTTGGCATGTCCCATTGTCTTAGTTAATTTGCGGCTGCAACAAAATACCTTAGACTGGGTAGTTTATAAACAACAGAAATTTATTGGTCATAGCTCTGGAGGCTAGGAAGACCAAGATCAAGGCACCAGCAGATTCAGTGTCTGCTTTATAGATGGAGCCTTCTTGCTATGTCCTCACATGGCAGAAGAGGGCACACAGGCTTCCTCAAGCCTCTTTTAATTCCATTCATAATCCCCTCCCACAGGCCCCAACTCTTAATACCATCATCTTGGGGAGTTAGGTTTCAACATATGAATTTGAGGGGAGGGGGACAGAAACACTCAAACCACAGCACCTGTACATGCCTTGTATGTAGTTAATATTTAAATCAAATTATAACCAGAAAGTTGCTTGGTGAGCAGTGAGAAATTTGAATGAATGGAGTTATTTTATGATTCAAATCTTTGATGGCCATGGATTTTGATAGCTTAATTCAGTCATTTTCTTTTTTTATTATTATTATTATTATACTTTAAGTTCTAGGGTACATGTGCGTAACGTGCAGGTTTGTTACATATGTATACTTGTGCCATGTTGGTGTGCTGCACCCATCAACTCATCAGCACCCATCGTCATTTACATCAGGTATAACTCCCAGCGCAATCCCTCCCCCTTCTCTGCTCCCCATAATAGGCCCCGGTGTGTGATGTTCCCCTTCCCAAGTCCAAGTGATCTCATTGTTTAGTTCCCACCTATGAGTGAGAACACGCAGTGTTTGGTTTTCTGTTCTTGAGATAGTTTGCTGAGAATGATGGTTTCTAGCCTCATCCATGTCCCCACAAAGGACACAAACTCATCCTTTTTAATTCAGTCATTTTCAAAATCTATTATTATTTTATCAACAATATGACATATTTTTAGGATACAGTCTTACAAAGAGCACATATACAGGTTTACAGATATATAGATACCTTGGCTCTTCTCTCTCTCTGCTCTGATGGAACTAAGGTAGCCTATTCAGATCCCCACGTGCTCAGCAACCCCATATCCTGGAGGGAACCGGCAGAGGATGGGGAGAGGAATTCCAGTAATGAGGGAGCATATGCAGAGATACAGCAGGATGACAGATTGTGGCACATTCTGGAAACTACAAGTGGTTGGATAAGAATGAAATATAGTATTTGTGAGGGGATGGAGAGAGAAGAGGCAGTAAGAGATCAGGCTGAAGAAACAAGCAAGAAAAAAATGATGAAGGAAGGACCTTGTAGACTTTGCTAAATTATTTAGAGCTTATATAGAAACCTATGGAAAGCCTTAAAAGCATGCTCAGCAGGGCCATAGCATGATCAAATCTCAGTGTTAGAAATATCACTATAGCTGAAAAATAGAAAATCAGGAAGGGCACAATATATGCAAGGAATATCGAAAGCCTGAATCCCATGCTTCTACTGCCCCACCCTTACCCCCTTACCCATAGGACTTCACTACCATAACCAGTCTTCCAGATGCCAGCACCTGCATTGTATCACCTGAGAGCTATCTCCTACTGCTGGAGCCCACTTTGATGGCTATGGCAGGCTTGAAGGGTCAGAGAATGAATGTCCCAGCAACATCTTCTACGTCTTCACCACCCATTTCCTCCACACAAACAGCATTTCCAGCTCTTACAAAGAGACTCGTGTATAACTCTGGAGCATGTGTTAGGCACAGTTGGGATTAAACTCCAGTGGCCCACAGTGGCAACTATCTTGATAACAGAACTTTTGGCTACTTGCCCTTCTTTGTCTCACTTCCCCATTCTTCTATCCTTGTGGTTCTCATCTCCCAAATGAATTATTTGCACTCAAATCTTTATCTCAGAATCTGCTTTTAGAGAAATACAAAGACAAGGCTACCATAGCTGAAGGATGTGAGGGCTTGAATTAAGCAAAGAGTGGGAGACAAGGGAAGCAAGCTGGAGATACATTCAAAGGACGTGAAGACTAAATAGAAAAGACATTGGAGAATTCCAGCATAGCGTACAGGTTACTGATTTGGGAGACTAGGAGATGGCACTGCCATTCACCAAGTAAAGCAACAGAGGAGAAGGAGAATTTGGGGGGAAAAAAAGATGGGTTCAGACTTGCACAGGCTAAGTGTGAAACAAACATGTAGAGATGAGAAGTAGGATATTGGATGTACCAACTAGAGCTCAGAAGACTGGCCTAGGCTGGACATATATACTTGGAAAAATGGGTTTTGTCATTCTGTGCTCAGCACATGAATCCTCTTCATATTAGGAGAAAACAAAAGATGAGTAAAGGCAGGGCCCCTTCCTCCCTTGAGAGAAATCAACAGGGGAGCAGATTACCTGCCCCAATGCATTAGCAGCCAGGGCATAATCATGTAACCTGGACTTGACCAATCAGATGCCTCTATCAGAATTTTTACATATTGAGAGAACGAAACACAGAACCAAAGAACGGTCTGATAATTCTGGGTGGATGTGGTCAAATTGAGAACCCTGTGTTTCTGGGGCAATGGCAGCAGCAATAATGTTCTCTCTTCTATAGTTCCCAACAGGTCAACTTTAGGGGAGGGATCAAGAATCCATGCTAGTTTACCATCATGATAGGAAATATAAGTCAAACTCTGTCTTTTTTTTTTTCTCTCTTGAAAAAGGATCAACGTTCTATTTCCTAACCTGGGAGGTAGGTTCATGACTGTTTTAGTTTTTGTTTGTTTTATATTAAGTATTCCTATACATTTGAAACACCCTCTTGTACGTATATTCCACAATAAAAAATTTAAAACAGAGAAACATGTTTTTTCAATACAGGTAACAGAGGAGGAATTATGTACAAGAGTGAAAAGGATATACTATCTGGGATTTGTTTTGAAATAAGGGAGAAAAATGAAGAAGACTCATAAAATGTTGATAATTGCTGAGTGACAGATATGGTGGCCTTTTGGGATAGTCTCTCTAAATTTTTTAATGTTTGACAATTCCCATAATTATAAAGTATCTTGAGTAGGCCAGTGTGATAGGGAGTGGGGGATGAATTAAAAGAGGGAAGACACAGAGTCAGAAAGTGTATCCAGGGATCAGGAAGGAAGATTAATTTGGGGAATAATCCAAGGGAACCCAATGCCTCCCACATTAAATATGACCCATATTAGTTGATTGATCTTTTTTTTTTTTTGAGACGGAGTCTCGCTCTGTCGCCCGGGCTGGAGTGCAGTGGCCGGATCTCAGCTCACTGCAAGCTCCGCCTCCTGGGTTTACGCCATTCTCCTGCCTCAGCCTCCGGAGTAGCTGGGACTACAGGCGCCCGCCACCTCGCCCGGCTAGGTTTTTTTTTGTATTTTTTAGTAGAGACGGGGTTTCACCGTGTTAGCCAGGATGGTCTCGATCTCCTGATCTCGTGATCCACCCGTCTCAGCCTCCCAAAGTGCTGGGATTACAGGCTTGAGCCACCGCGCCCGGCCCCTAGTTGATTGATCTTAATTCAGAAAACTGGCAACTGACTGGAAATAGGACTAAACTTTGTTTAATCAGAAACCTAAAGCCTTGGAAATATCTGAAGACTTGAGTTACCAATAGCCCCCAGATTCTTTCTTTTCTAGAAATTCAGATGCCTCAGATCTCAGATTCCCCACCTGTGTGCCACTAATGGCTCACATTTTGCTTTGGTAAACCATGAACTTTTTCTTCTCCTTGGTAGCAATTATCATTCTGGATATTAGTAATTCCACTGTTCTGCTCCTAAGGCTGAGAAAAGCATTTCCCCAAAGTAAACTGCCAGTCTTGTAATCGATCTTGCATGGCCAGGATTTTAAGGTGCCACTTTATTACCTTGCTCCTCAAGCTTTACAGAACCATCTCCACCCCCACTCCTACCCACATCCCTAAGAAGAGAAACATGGAATATGCTTCCAAAGGGTTGTCTCGAGAGGATTTGAGGGCCACCATCCCAGGCCACTAAAAAGAGCCAGTTCCCAAGGCGGGAATGAAGTCTCTGCTTTTCCAGGGTTTCCTCCCCTTCCATTTAGTCTGAAAAATCTGGGACATACTGCATTATACAGCCTTATTCACCATTTTATCCCAGTATCCTATAAGGAATTTGATTAAAAAAAAAATCCCAGAATATAAACCAGCCACACCTGCAAATTTTATTACAAGCGTGTTGTTTGTTTGTTTGATTCAGATGGGGGAAGAATGGTGGAAAATTAAGAGCTACGGGAATATTGTCCTCACAGCTCAGCTCCTCTGCTGTGGGCTTCTTTCCAGTTGGTGCAACAGGAGATCTGGGGCCTGTGTTTGCTTTTCTTGGCATTCATAGAGGTGGTGTCTGTAGCTGAAGACACTGGGGTTGTTGCCAGAAGCCCTGCTGGAGCTGGGACTGTGTGCGCCCAGGTTCCAAGATCTCATCTGCTCGCAGCGATGGGGAACATTTTGATCTTGGCAAAAGCTCTCATGCCGGCACTCCATGTCCACTTGATTCTTTTCCCTACTTTTCTGACCCCAAGCAGAGCAGCAGAGTGACCTCTGGACACATGCAGCTGGACAGCACCACTGTCTCCGGAATTCCTCATATCTCCCTGGGGAACTCGAAACAGTGGACACAAACATGATTACAGACTGCTAGCGACCTGGCAGCACGTTCACAACAGGCCCCGTGAGAAGACAAGAGCAAGCCTTCCTTCCCCGGTGGCTGGTTCCACTGTCGTGCCTACTTCAGACACCAGGGAAGTAAATGTCTCAGCCATGCAAAATTAGAACAGTCTGAACACAGTTAGAAAACAAAAAACATTCTCTGTAAGTGGGAGATGTGACCCCCTTCTTTAGGCTGTTGCTGATCATTAACATCAGGGTGGGTGTTCTCCAACAGTGCCTGAGCCAGGCCCCAGCTATCATTTCGAGCCCTTTGGAACTGTGGATGTGTCAGCCTATAAAGTCTTCTAAAACTCAGGTCCTTATTTATCACTCCACCCTTGACCTCCCATTTGTGAGACCCTCCAGCGCATTTCCCGCAACCGTTACCTCATTCCTTCACATCCGAGCAGCACCTCACATGCTCTTACACTCATGCACCTCAGTTCCACCTTCTCCTACACGCAAAGGAAGCAATCAGCTTCTCCTCCACTTTTTTTTTTTTTGAGACGGAGTCTCGCTCTGTGGCCCAGACTGGAGTGCAGCGGCCGGATCTCAGCTCACTGCAAGCTCCGCCTCCCGGGTTTACGCCATTCTCCTGCCTCAGCCTCCTGAGTAGCTGGGACTACAGGCACCCGCCACCGTGCCCGGCTAGTTTTTTGTATTTTTTAGTAGAGACGGGGTTTCACCGTTAGCCAGGATGGTCTCGATCTCCTGACCTCGTGATCCGCCCGTCTCGGCCTCCCAAAGTGCTGAGATTACAGGCTTGAGCCACCGCACCCGGCCTCTCCTCCACTTCTGAGCTGGTGTTTCTCAACTCCCAGTCCACAGACAGGAGAGGCAAAATCAAACCACCATACCACAGGTTCTCTGTTATAAGTGGGAGCTAAAGAATGGGTACACATGGACATATAATAGACAGATAGAGAAATAATAGACACTGGGGACTTCTAAAGCGGGGGAGAGTGGCAGGGAGACAAGGTTTGAAAAATTGCCTGTTGGGTACAGTTTACTAATTCAGGTGAACGGCACACTAGAAGCTCAGACTTCACCATTACACAACATATCCGCTTATGTACCTCTCAAAACTACACCGATTTTAAAAGTTTTTAAACCAAATTACTATAATAAATTCACTCCCCCACCCATTTCCTCCACACAAACAGCATTTCCAGCTCTTCTTTCCCAAATTTTTAAACTTTTTCTGGATACAAAATAGAGAGTTTAGAGGTTTTGGTTAATGATGTGGTTTTAGTCGAGAAACAGTCTTAATTTATGTGATATAATTTTTGAAGTCATGTTTATTGAGGTTTAATATGTACTAGGTACCTGATTAAGTGCTATCCTATTCAATCCTTACAACCACCTTTCTGCAGATAAAGAAATTGTTGTCCAGAGAGATTAACTTGCCAAAGGTGACACAACTATAAAATGGTAGAACTGGAATTTAAACTTAAGGCAAATTAAGTTCTGAAAATAATCCTGAGCCTAGAGCCCATGCTTTTAATCATACTATATATCATTTCCCAATCCCTAACAGCACCCCTCTTTTAAAATTTCTTGCCCTCTCTTTGTACTGCCCCTTGCCAAGATCATGATTCCCTACCAACTTCAAGGAAAGTTTGCCATATTTCTCCATGATGTTAACCAAAACCTACCCCCCACCAATCTTTTTCTCTGCCATCACCCTACAGCTCTACCAAGGTTAATTACTCTGAGAACTCCTTAATACCCTGTATCAGTCAGGATGCTTTTGGCTACAAGAATCTAAACTCCCAACTCAGGCTGACTTCACTGATAAGGACATTTAGTTTACATAACAGGAATTGTTAAGGATAAATCAGAATTCATGGCTGCATGACTGAGCAGCTCCACAATGCCATCAACAATTCAAGGATCAAGGTTGTTTCTGTCTCCCCATTCTGTAAACTTAATCCTAGAGCTGGCTCACCTCAAGAGTTGAGGGTGGCTACCAGAAGCAACTTGCTCCACATTCTTCCTTGCTGTTGTCCCTGAGTGGTAAGGGGTTGGGGGGACTCTCCTCCAATTATTTCTGATTGGACCATATGCCCAACGCTGCCAGTAACAGGGGAATGTACAACATGATTGGTTTAATCCCAAATTCCTGAGCAGTTATCTGACAGCCTGTAGCTGCCAGCTCCTTCAGAGATTGCCTCAGCAAAGAGCATAAACTTTTCATGTACCATCAAGCCAATGATTAAGCAAGATGGTGGTTCTAGGGCCCAGCCATTTCCACCCAGTGCAAGACTCCTCTAGTTGGTATTCACTGCCCTGGAGCTCCTAACTGGAAAGGCAAAGAGTTTGTCAGATCTGCCTCATGGTCTGTTGGCTCTTCCTGTGCAATCCTTCTTCCTCTTCTTTTCCTTTTACTGGTGTTACTGCTTAATAAGCCTCTGGGACTCCATCTCAGCACCCCCTCCCCAGAAAACCCCATCTACAGCAGTACCCTACTAGCTATGACTCCATCTTCACCTTCTGTCTCTGTTCATCCACATATCTTGTACCTCCAGGAAATCCATCCTGCATCATCTACATTCCACCCCTCCTTCTAAAACTGTTTTTTATCTGCCTGAGGACCTTCAGTCCTTTAACCCATCCCCATTCTTAGTCCACCAGCCACCATCTATGTTCCCTTGCATCATGCCTTCGCCTGGACTGAATCTTCACCACAACTTTGCTATCATCTGATTTCTCCCCCCCAACCCTTAGACCAATCCCCAGCCCTGGGAAAGCTATTGTAAAGCATCCTGTCTCCTCCTAGGTCTACTGAAAGAAAACCTGAAAACTGGGTTTAATGGCTTAATGAAAAATCCATGCTATCTAACTTTAATTGGACCCTCAGGACAGCTAAGTAATTATTTTACTCATCTCTGTAGACTTCCACTGCATTAATGCCAAATGTTTTCTCTCTTCACTTCCTAATGTCCCTTCCTCCTAGTTTCTCCTCATACTCTGAGGAGGAATTGTTAACCTCCTTTTTCTGTTGATCAAGTATGTAGTCTATTGCCTTTACCTATCCAGATCCATCACACCTCTATTTCCCTTGGAGAAATGGCCAGCCATGGGCATGTGAATGAAGTCAGATCAACAAAACCCTTGTCAAAACTATTAAGGGACAAAACTTTTGCTTGTTTGTTTTGAGGATTGCTAATCTGTAAAGAAGTAAGTCTGGTGCTATAAGCCCCCATATTGTTCCAAAAGGGAAGAGCCTTTCTAAGAAAAAGCCAGAGGAAAGCAGATCAGGCCCTGATGGCATCCTACTGCTTCCAGATCCACCTGTCTTAAAGCTGGCACCCCATGAGACTTCAATTACATGTTCCAACAAATTCTCTTTATGTGTCTGTACTTTCAGCCAAGAGTCTTGATATATAAATTCCTTTCAATCTCCAAATTTGTCTCTATCTTTACCTATTCTGATGCGTTCTCACAGGCCTCTGACATAGGTACTGTTCTTGTTTGTATAGTTTTCCTCCTGTGCATTTTTCTTTTGGACTTTGTTTGATCACATTCTTTTCTCCAATGTCTTCTTCCTCATTTCCCGTATTCACAATTGGTATTGGCTGAATAAATGTTACCAAGCTATTTCAAAAGTGGGTCTTTCATGAAACTAGACAGAACACATTTCTGAAAGTGTAAGAATGTGGCTCTTTAACAGTGACTTTATTTGCAGGTGAGCGAGGGGGAGTCATTCCAGAGGACAGGGAGAGAACTTTGATGCAGTTTCTATCCTTACATGTTCCTCAAAAGAATGCTAAGATCTCACCTCCTCACTCACTCCACCTCCATTTGGTAGTCAGTACACCCTTCAAGAATTGCCTTGCGGCACACAAAGGCGAGCAGAATATGTGCTGTACTATTACGTGTAAGAGATTCTGCAGAGTTGAGGGGACTTAGGAGGAGGGAGCAGACTGGCGCATATCAGCAGCCCTCAGCTGCCCTCAGAAACTTTTCAATACCAAGTAGGGTTTGTTTGTTGTTGTTTTCATTTTCTTTTTCATTTAATTTTAAGCAGATAATATATTTACATGATTTAAAATTCAAATCTATATACAAAGATATACAGAGAAATTTCAGTCCCCTGCCCCTCCACCTTTTCCATCAAGTTCTCTGAAGTTTTTAGTTTATGCTTCTGTGTTAGTTTCTATTGCTGCATAACAAATTGTAACAAACTTAGTGGCTTAGAACATATTTATTATCTGATAGTTGCTGAAGTTCAGAAGCCTGAGCAGGATGTTCATAGGTTTTCTGTTCAAGTCCTTGCAAAGCCAAAATCAAAGTGTCAGCCAGGACTGCAGTCTCTCTAGAGCTCAGGGTCTTCTTCCAAGCTCATTCAGTTCCCTATAGCTATAGGACTGAGGTGCTTGATTCCTTGCTGGCTGTTGACTTGGAGTCACTCTTAGGTCCTAGATGCCATCCTCAGCCTCTAGCCACATGGTCCCCTTCATGTGCAGTTAACAACATGGCTGTTTTCTTTCCTCTAGGCCAGATGAAGAGCATCATATTGACTGGTCCCATGTACACTCAAGGAGAAGGAGATGACACAAGGCATATGTAGGTAGTGGACAGAATACTGGGAGTTGTCCTAAAATTCTGCCTACCACAGCTTTCATTGTTGCTTGGCTTATTAAAAATAAAAGCAGGCCGGGCGCGGTGGCTCAAGCCTGTAATCCCAGCACTTTGGGAGGCCGAGACGGGCGGATCACAAGGTTAGGAGATCGAGACCATCCTGGCTAACATGGTGAAACCCCGTCTCTACTAAAAAATACAAAAAACTAGCCGGGCGAGGTGGCGGGCGCCTGTAGTCCCAGCTACTCGGGAGGCTGAGGCAGGAGAATGGCGTAAGCCTGGGAGGCGGAGCTTGCAGTGAGCTGAGATCCGGCCACCGTACTCCAGCCTGGGCGACAGAGCGAGACTCCGTCTCAAAAAAAAATAAATAAATAAAATAAAATAAAATAAAAGCAAAGCAAAAATACACTCACACACAGCTCACACACACACACACACCCTTCCCCATTAAACAACAGTGGCATATAATATACACCTTTCTCCATATTGTTTTTTGCACTTAATTTTTTTATTGTTTTATTAAATGTACTAATTTATTCAACCATATTTATATACCATATACCATAAGATACACCATATTTATTCAACCATTTTCTAACTCTTAACCATTTTGATTTTTTCCTATATTTTCTTTGCTATTACAAATAGTGCTGTAATGAATAGTTTACATAGCCTTTTTTTTCCCCTGGGTCAGAG
Source organism: Colobus angolensis palliatus (assembly GCF_000951035.1). Lineage (NCBI taxonomy): Eukaryota > Metazoa > Chordata > Mammalia > Primates > Cercopithecidae > Colobus > Colobus angolensis. The sequence goes on along the minus strand of NW_012116143.1, from coordinate 1,926,999 downwards.
AAATGTGCTAGATGTTGTCAAATTCCCCTATATCAAGATGACACCATTTTGCTTTCCCTCCTTCAAGATACCTGGTACGGTTTTTGTGATTTTCCTTTTGTGAGTGAGGTTAAGCAACTTAAAGGGGGGATTTTTGTTCATCTTTCTGTGAACTGTCTGTTCATGGTATTTGCTATTCTTCTATTGGGTTGTTGGGCTTCCCACAGTTTCTAGAGACTCTCAAGGGGTTTAGTCATTTTCCTGTGATATAATGGCAAATATTTTTCCCAGTTTGTCACAGTCTTTTGACTTATGTTATTTTGCTATGGAAGAAACTTTCATATATGTTGTTGAATTTGTCAACCTTTCCTTTTAGGACTTCTGGGTTTTGAAACAGAGAGAGAAAGGCTTTGCCCACTCAGTGTTTATAAAGGAACACACTATGTTTTTTTCTTGTACTGCATAGTTTTGTTTTTTAAACTTAAATATCTAATCAACTTGAAGTGTGTTCTGTTACCTTGTTTAAGGCATTAATCCAATGTAATCTTTTTCAAATGTCTTCCCAGTCAATTGTTCAATCCTCAGGAAAACTGAGGAATAAAAGTCACCAGAAACCAACATCAAAGAGAAAAAAGCTATTCTTAAATAGTTTAAGCAGGTGCAGACTTTCTTAAGACTGTGATAAAGGGGAGTAACAGTGCTTAATTATCTGACCGGGTATGCAATGCCAACTGCCAGACAATTTTATTGAGCTGAACTTGAAGAACATTTAAACCATGTAAATTACAGTGAGAATATGGAGAAAAACCATTGATTTCACAGCAAGAACATGTATACTTCCTATGCTTAAGTTGATAAAGTTTCCCCTCATCCACAAATGCTACAGAACCAAAATCTTAGTCTTCTCTTATTTTTTTCTTTCAAGTTCAAATCTTTATCAATGTCCTTAAGGTACTCTGATTTTAATTTACAAACGTAAAATTCACTCTTTTGGGTAAGCAGTTTATAAGCTTCAAAAATACATAGAATTATGTAACCATTTCCACAATCAAGAAACTGAACAGTCTAATAACCCCCAAAAAATTCTCTCAAGCTACTCCTCCCCAAACCAGAATACCCAGAAAACCTGGCAACTATTGATCTGTTCTTCATCCCTACAGTTTTTTTTTTCTAAACATTATATGTCATATAAATGGAATCCTACTGCTACAGTATGAATGTTTGTGCCCTCCCAAAATTCATGTGTTGAAACCTAATCCCCAATGTTGTAGTATTAAGAGGTGGGGCCTTTAGGGAAGTGACTAAGTCATGAGAGTGGAGCCCTTGTGAATGAGATTAGTGTCCTTATAAAAAAGGCCTAAGAGAGATTGTTTGCCCCTTCCATTGTATGAAGACATATAGAAGTCGCCATCTATGAGGAACAGGCCCTTACCGACACAAAATCTGTTGACACCTTGATCTTGGACTTCCCAGCCTCCAAAACTGTAAGCAATACATTTCTGTTGTTTATAAATTACCCAGTTTAAGGTATTTCATTACAGCCTTCCAAATGGGCCAAGACACCTACTTTATGTAGCCTTTTTAGTTTGGCTTCTTTCACTCAGCATAATGCACTTGAGATTCATCCATGTTGTTATGTGTTCTTTTTATTGCTGAGCAGTACTCTATGAGATGAATATACTACCATTTGTACCAGTCAAAAGTTATTTGGAATATTTCCAGTTTTCAGTGATTATAAACATTTGCACACAGGTTTTCAGCATACAGATCCTGCATGTATTTTGTTAAATATATACCAAAATATTTCTTTCTTCTAGGGGATGGTGCTGTAGTAAATGGTACTATTTTTTCACTGCTAGTATAGCAGTATACTATAACAGTATAGCAGTATACTATAGCAGTATAGCAGTATACTATAGCAGTATAGCAGTATTCTGTTAACTTGCGAAACTCACTTACTAGTTCTAGAAGCTTTTGTAGATGCCTTAAAGTTTTCTATGTAGATAATCGTATCATCTGTAAATATTGATCATTTTACTTGTTCCTCATCTATCTACAGATGCTCTTCAACTTACAGTGGCATTATGTCCCAAAAGATCCATTGAAACTGAAAATACTGTAAGGCAAAAAGGCATTTAATATACGTAACCTGCTGAAGATTATAGTTTAGCCTAGCCTACCTTAAGTGTGCTCAGAACACTTATATTAGCCTACAGTTGGGCAAAATCATCTAAAACAAAGCCCATTATACAATAAAGTGTTGAATATCTCAAGTCATTTGTTAAATATTGTACATTATGCCAAAATGGGGATAATGGTTCTCACACCATTGTAAACTAGAAAAATTATAGATCAAACCACCATAAATCGGGGATATCTGTATATGCCTTCTATTTATTTTTCTTGACTTCTTGCATTGAAAAAAAACTTTCCAGTATGACACTGAATAGGAGTAATGAGAGTGGATATCTTTGTCTTGTTCCCAATATTAGGCAAACATTATTTCACATTATTTCACCACGAAGTGGATGTTAACTGCAGATTTTCTTGAAGATGCCTTTTGTTAGGTTAAGGAATTACCATCTATTTTTTGGTGACTGAGAATTTTCATCACGAATGGATGTTGAATTTCATTCAATGATTCATCTTCATCTATTTATTTGATCATATGGTTTTTCTTCCTTGTTTATACGATTAATTACATTGATTTTTGAATGTTGAATCTACCTTACATTCATAATATAACCTGGTCATGTTATATTATCCTAATTATGTATTGCTGGATTAGATATTGCTTCTAGTTTGTTGAGGATCTTGCATCTGTGCTCACGAGGAATATTGATCTGTAGGTTTCTTTCTCATAATGTCTCTGTCTGGTTTTGTAATAGGGTAATGTTGGCCTCATAGAATAAGTTGGAAAGAATATCATGCTCTTCTATTGAGATTGTAAAGAATTGGTTTCTTTCTTAAATGTTTGGTAGAATTTACCAGTGAAACAATCTGGGCCTAAAATATTTTTCTTTTTCCTTTTTTTTTTTTTTTTCCCTGAGACAAGGTCTGGCTCTATTGCCCATTCTAGAGTGCAGTGGCACAATCTCAGCTCACTTCAGCCTCTGCCTCTCCAGCTCAAGCCATCCTCCCACCTCAGTCTCCCACCCAAGTAGGTGGGACTACAGGCACCCGCCATCATGCCTGGCTAATTTTTGTGTGTTTTGTAGAGACAGGGTTTGCCATATTGCCCAGGCTGGTCTTGAACTCATGAGTTCAAGTGATCCACCTGCCTTAGCCCCCCAAAGTGTTGAGATTACAGGCATGAGCCACCACACCCAGCCAAATTTTTTTTCTTTGGAAGGTCTTTTTAATACAAATTCAATTTCAATTTCTTTAAAAGATAAGGGACTATTCATGTTATCTATTTCTTCTTGAGGGAATTTTGGTAAATTGTGTCTTCCAAGTATGTCATTTAATCTAAGTTGTTGAATTTACAGACTTGGAGTTGTTAATAATCCTTCCTTATTATTCTTTTAATATCAGTAGAAACTATAGGTGATATTTCCTCTTTCATTCCTAATATTAGACTATAGTTGGGAAAATTACAATGCAAGAAGTCAAGATAATTACTTGACTGCAGTCAAGTAATTTATGTCTTCTCTCAAGTTTTTCTTGGTCACTTTATGTTAAGAACTGTGAAGGGTTGGAGATTTTACCCTACTTACAAACTAAGAAATTAGGCTGCCAGTTTTGTAGATTCTGGTAGAAGACATAGGACTCCTAAGTCAGAGACAAAGTTTAGTTTAGTGCTTACAGCAATAGCAGCAGCCAGTCAGAGTATCAAGATTTTTGCACCAGTTCCCTGGGCACAGATTCCCACAGGTCAACACAAAGAGGTCTAGATGATACCTGAAATTGCAGTGGCTTGCATTGCAGGAAAGGAACACTAAACTTAGGGTACCAGTATCTTTTATATTGAGCAGTAAGCATTACTTGACCCGGAGTGAGACATTATCTCCGTCTTCCAGGGCTGTTTATAGACATTATTGGGGGGAAAAGTAGTCTAGAAAAAAGGGTAGTCAGTGTCTTACTCAAAAAACATGTAGAAAAGTCAGGGATCCATAAAGAGTTTTTCCCAACATTCTGGTTAGAAATTGATTGATTGTATTGATCATTTCAAAGAACCAGCTTTCATTTGATTACTATTCACTGATTTTCTGTATTTTTTTTACAATTTCATTCATTGATTTCTGCTCTTAATTTTATTCTTTTCTTCCTTCTGTTTAATGTGGGTTTAATTTACTCTTCTTTTTCTAGTTTTTTAAAGCAGAAGCTAAGATTATTTATTTGACATCTTTTTTCTTTTCTGATGAAAGCATTTAATGCTATAAATTTTACTAAGTACTATTTCAGCTACATGCCACAAATTTTTGATGTTGTATTTTCACTTTAATTCAGTTTAAAATACGGCCTAATTTCCATTAAGACTTTTTCTGTAACCACTGGGTTTTTTTTTAAATGTGTGTTGATTAATTTTCAAATATTCATTAATTTTCCAGAAAACTTCGTTATTGATTCCAAGTTTAATTCTGTTGTGGTTGAAACACTTTTTTGAAACCATTATGATTTCAATTATTTTAAGTTTTCTATTATTTATATCCCAGAATATAGTCTATCTTGGTAAACGTTCCATGTAAACCTGGAAAGAATATGTATTCTGCTATTGTTGGGTGGAGCATAAATGTCAATTCAGCGCTCACTTTAGTAGCATATATATTAAAATTGGAATGATATAAATGTTAATTTAGTCACGTTGGTTGAGAACGTTGCTCAAGTCTTCTATATCCTTACTCATTTTTTTCTACTTGTTCTGTCAATCCTGAGAGAAAAATTTTTAAGTCTTCAAATATAATTGTGGCTTTGTCTATTTCTTTTCTGTTCTATCAGTTTCTGATTCGTGTATTTTGATGCTCTGTCATTAGATGTACACACATTTTGGATTGTTATGACTTCTTAGTCATAGAAGAATTAGTGAATTAATTATTTTATCATTATATAAGTGCCCCTCTCTTTACTTCTGATACTTTTCCTTGCTTTGAAGTCCACTTTGGTATTAACATGGTCCCTGCCATTTATTTGGAATAATGTTTGCATGGTATATTTATTCTATCCTTTCACTTTTAACCTATTTATGTCATTGTATATAAAATAGATTTCTTGTATTCAGTATGTAGCTGGGTCTTTTTTTTAATCCAATCTGAAAATTTCTTTTTTTAATTAGTGTCTTTAGGCCATTTACCTTTAATGTAATTATGGATGTGGCTGGATTTGAATTTACCACTTTATTACTTGTTTTCTATTTTTTCCTTCTGTCTTACATTAGTCTATTTTTCCTCTCTCTTATTTTTCCAGATTATTTGGATATTTATACTGTCTCATTTTAATATACCTACTGGCATTTTTTGCTATATCTCCTTTTATTATTTTTAGTGGATGTTCTATGGATTACAATATACCTACACAACCTTTAGTTGTCCATTTAGTGTTAATGTCAGCACTTTGAGTAAAAGGTTTTAGACATAAGTAGGAGAAACAAAAGTCTCTTTAGCCTTCCCTTCTTTAAAGTTGCAGTTGCCATTTATAATGTAACATTGAAACCTCCACTAATCTTACAATTTTTGCTTTCAATAATAATACATATTATTATTGGATATATTTTTTAGAGACAGGATCTTGCTATTGCCCAGGCTGGCCTTGAATTCCTGAGCCCAATCTTCACACCCCAGTCTCCTGACTAGCTAGGACTAAAGGGCCATGCCACTGCAACCGGTAGTCATACATTTAAAAGAACATACTAGAAAAGTTGAAATGAAGGAAAAAATGTTAAGGGCAGCCAGAGAGAAAGGTCGGGTTACCCACAAAGGGAAGCCCATCAGACTAACAGCAGATCTCTTGGCA
>NW_012116143.1:1919673-1920015 GCF_000951035.1 Colobus angolensis palliatus | reverse complement strand
CATAAAGCAAGTCCTTAGAGACTTACAAAGAGACTTAGACTCCCACACAGTAATAATAGGAGACTTTAACACCACACTGTCAACATTGGACAGATCACCGAGACAGAAAGTTAACAAGGATATCCAGGAATTGAACTCAACTCTGCACCAAGTGGACCTAATAGACATCTACAGAACTCTCCACCACAAATCAACAGAATGTACATTCTTCTAAGCACCACATTGCACTTATTCCAAAATTGACCACATAGTTGGAAGTAAAGCACTCCTCAGAAAATGTAAAAGAACAGAAATTATAACAAACTGTCTCTCAGACTACAGTGCAATCAAACTAGAACTCAG
>NW_012116143.1:1912280-1914909 GCF_000951035.1 Colobus angolensis palliatus | reverse complement strand
CCTCGGCCTCCCAAAGTGCTGGGATTACAGGCTTGAGCCACCGCGCCCGGCCTCCCTTTATTCTTAATGCTCTAACTTTCTTATAATTTCCTTTCAGCTTGAAGAATTTCTTTTAGCATTTCTTTTAGAGCAGAAAATGTCAAATATCAATGAATTTTCTTTGGTTTTTTTTTCCTCTGAGGATATCTTTATTTCTCCATAATTCCTGAAATCTATTTTCACTGATTGCAGAATTCTGTATTAATAGCTCTTTTCTTTAAGAACTTTAAAGATGTTGTTCCATTATCTTCTAAGCTATGCAACATTTTTAAAGATCTTTAAGAACTCTTTTTTTTTTTTCTCTCCCTCTTTGGTTTTTGTAAGTTTGATTATATCTGTCTGATGTGATTTTCTCTGACTTTATAAAATAACCTTTTGTGTTTCACCAAATTGGAAAGTTTTTGGCCATTATTTTTTCAAATAATTTTTCTTCACCAATCTTTTTTTCCTCCTGGTACTTCAATTACACAAATGTTTTATCTTAAAATACTCTCCCATAAGTCTCTGATGATCTGTTCATTTTTAACAAATATTTTTCTCTCAGTTCTTTACTTTGGATGATTTCTATTGAACAATTTTTAAATTTACTGACTTTTCTTCACCATCTCATTTCTGCTATTGAGCCTATCCAGTGAATTTTTTTTATTTCACACATTATATTTTTTAGTTCTAAAATTTTCATTTGGCTCTTTTGATTATAATTCTATTTATCTACTGAAAACTCCTTCATTTATTTCAAATGTGTTCACTTTTGCTTCATTAAGTTTGGTTATAATAGCTGTTTTAAAGTTTGTTTGATAATTCCAACCCCTGAATAATCTTAGGGTTATTATCTGTTGATTGTCTTTTCGCTTGAGGATTAGTCATGTTTTCCTGCCTTTTCATATGTTGAGTAATTTTAGATTTTATCTTGGACATTTTTAATACATTTTATACCATGAAACTCTTAGTCTTATTAAAATTCTTTGGAGAATGTTGACTTTTTGTTATTGTTTTAGGAGGCAAATAGTATGGCCAGGTTCAGACTATAAATTCTGTCTTTCCTTCTTCGGTCAATTAGTTTAAATGTCAATTGTTTTCCAATATTTTGCCATGCTGCTTTGGGTCTATACCACACATGTGCCTCTCAGAGGTTAGTCTCTGAATTGAGTGTTGATTTATGTCATAGATCACTCCTCAATACCTTTGTTATCTAGCTTTGGACCTATTTTGTGCCATTAAAGCTCAGTCTTACAACATAAGATTCCAATATGACACTTCTTTCTCATCAATTCTAATGAATTATATGGATGCCATAATACAGTCTAAGGACATGTTTTTCCATCACTGTTCCTTTGTGGCATTTGTTGCCACCCTCCTACCATGTCAGCTTAAGTGATTTGTATTTGTTCCTTTGTGGCATTTGTTGTCACCCTCCTATCACATCAGCTTAAGTGATTTGTATTTGAATAACAGAACTCCTAAAATTGATTTTCTTCTTTCCATTGACAAAAGAATTATTAAAGTTGTATTTGTCTATAATACTGAAGAAAAGCCAATACAGATGAAGGACACTCTTCACCATTAGGTGACTTTAACCCAATTTCTCTCTTAGTCTCAATGTATCTCTCTTGTTCAGAGAACTTTCTTGCCTTTCCATCTCCTCCAAGGATAATAAACGTATTTATGCATGAAGGGAGGTTGAATTTTGTCGAAGGCCTTTTCTGCATCTGTTGAGATAATCATGTGGTTTTTGTCTTTGGTTCTGTTTATATGGTGGATTACATTTATTGATCAGCACATGTTGAACCAGCCCTTCATTCCAGGGATGAAGTCAACTTGATTGTGGTGGATAAGCTTTTTGATGTGCTGCTGGATTCGGTTTGCCAGTATTTTATTGAGGATTTTTGCATTGATGTTCATCAGGGATATTGGTCAAAAAATCTCTTTTTTTTGTTGTGTCTCTGTGAGGCTTTGGTATCAGGATGATGCTGGCCTCATAAAATGAGTTAGGGAGGATTCCCTCTTTTTCTATTGATTGGAATAGTTTCAGAAGGAATGGTACCAGCTTCTCTTTGTACCTCCAATTCGGTTGTGAATCTATCTGGTCCTGGACTTTTTTTGGTTTTGGGCTATTAACTATTGCCTCAATTTCAGAGCCTGTTATTGGTCTATTCAGGGATGCAATTTCTTTCTGGTTTAGTCTTGGGAGGGTGTATGTGACCAGGAATTTATCCATTTCTTCCAGATTTTCTAATTTATTTGCGTAGAGGTGTTTATAGTATTCTCTGATGGTAGTTTGTATTTCTGTCGATCGGTGGTGATATCCTCTTTATCATTTTTTATTGCATCCATTTGATTCCTCTCTTCATGCTAAAAACTCCCAATAAACTAGGTATTGACAGGATGTATCTCAAAATAATAAGAGCTATTTATGACAAACACGCAGCCAATATCATACTGAATGGGAAAAACTGGTAGCACTCCCTTTGAAAAACAGCACAAGACAGGGATGCCCTCTCTCACTACTCCTATTCAACATAGTGTTGGATGTTCTGACCAGGGCAATCAGGCAAGAGAAAGAAATAAAAGGTATTCAATTAGGAAAAGA
>NW_012116143.1:1895448-1907948 GCF_000951035.1 Colobus angolensis palliatus | reverse complement strand
CTTATTTTGAGAAGTGTCTGCTCATGTCCTTTGCCCACTTTTTAACGGGGATTTTTGGGTTTTCTTCTTACCCAAAAAGGAAATTTGTTTAAGTTCCTTGTAGATTCTGGATATTAGAACTTTGTCAAAAAAAAAAAAAAAGAACTTTGTCAGATGGATAAGTTGCAAAAATTTTCTCCTATTCTGCAGGTTGTCTATTTGCTCTGATAATAATTTCTTCTGCTGTGCAGAAGCTCTTTAGTTTAATTAGATCCCATTTGTCAATGTTTGCTTTTGTTGCAATTGCTTTTGATGTTTTTGTCATGAAATCTTTGCCTATGCCTAAGTGCTGAAAGATAATTGCCTAGATTTTCTTCCAGCATTTTTTTTTTTTTTTTTTTTTTTTTGAGGTGGAGTCTTGCTCTGTCACCCGGGCTGGAGTGCAGTGGCCAGATCTCAGCTCACTGCAAGCTCCGCCTCCCGGGTTTACGCCATTCTCCTGCCTCAGCCTCCAGAGTAGCTGGGACTACAGGCGCCCGCCACCTCGCCCGGCTAGTTTTTTGTATTTTTAGTAGAGACAGGGTTTCACCGTGTTAGCCAGGATGGTCTCGATCTCCTGACCTCCTGATCCGCCCGTCTCGGCCTCCCAAAGTGCTGGGATTACAGGCTTGAGCCACCGCGCCCGGCCTCTTCCAGCATTTTTATAGTTTTGGGTTTTCCATTTGTCTTTAATCCATCTTGAGTTAATTTTTGTATCAGGCATAAGGTTAGAATCTAGTTTCAATTTTCTGCATATGACTGGCTGGTTCTCCCAGCACCATTTATTAAATAGGGAATCCTTTCCCTGTTGCTTGTTTTTTGTCAGGTTTGTCGAAGATTATATGGTTGTAGATGAGTGGTCTTATTTCTGAGTTCTCTATTCTACTCCATGTGTCTATTTTTGTAGCAGTACCATGCTATTTTGTTTACTATAGCCATGTAGCACCGTTTGAAGTTGGGTAGCGGGATGTCTCCAGCTTTGGTCTTTTTGCTTAGAATTGTCTTTGCTATACAGCTCTTTTTTGGTTCCATATGAATTTTAAAATAGTTTTTTTCTAATTCTGTGAAGAATGTCAGTGGTAGTTTAATGGGAATAGCATCGAATATATAAATTACTTTGGGCAGGATGGCCAGTAATTACTCCAGCAGCCCTTGTGTTGGCTGCCGTGCTGGGATCATTGGAAAACTTGACCCCGTGGTACTTGGGATACAAGAACATCTTCTGCTGATTGAAGCCTATACCCTGTGGAAATGTTTTAATGTGGTCCATAAAGCATGTCCTAAGAAATACTGTTAATACATATTCTTTCTTGTCAGGCCTTTACTTGGTCAAGAATACTCAAGAGCTCTGTCTTTTTGCCTGTAGTTTACCACGTTGTCTTCCATTTGTTTCCAAATCTGGTTTAGCTGTGTTCAGTAAAGCAGAGTTAGCTGAATTAGAGGACATCAGCAACCCTTCTCTCCCAGAGAAAATTTCCCATCAGATAAATCACTGAACTAGCTACCACATTCTGACACACAGAAGCCACATCCCTGCCACCTGATCACTCACTCGCAGCAAAACACTTTCTCAACAGAGGGAACAAAGAGGCATGCCCAATGCACCATATGAAAAGCTGGGGTTGATCACAAACCCCCAGTATGAAGAATTTCAAAAGAAGAAGGAATGGGAAAGAATAAAAGGATAACTTATTCATAATTCACAGTATCACAGGTGATTTTTTTAAAACAAACAGGCCAGGCACAGTGGCTCACACCTGTTATCTCAGCGCTTGAGCCCAAGAGTTTGAGACCAGTCTGGGCAACATGGTGAGATCCTGTCTCTAAAAAATTAATTAATTAATTAATTAACAAACAGAAGACTGCTGGACTCTACTGTTTAATATAAACTAAAAGATACGACATAATCCTTAAGACTCCATAGCTAATTAAAAAACAACTCCCAAAAAATAACATACAAGCAAATACAGATGACTTTAGGTTTGGCGATGACTTTTTTAGATAGAGTACCAAAGGAATAATCCATGAAAGAAAGGATTGATAAACTGGACTTCATTAAAATTAAAATGTTCTGCCCTGGGAAAAACACTGTCAAGAGAATGTAAAGACAAACCACAGACTGGAAGAAAAATATTTGCAAAAGATCTATCTGATAAAGGACTCTTATCCAAAATATACAACGAACTCTTAAAACTCAACAATAAGAAAACAACACAATTAAAAATGGGCCAAAGACCTTCATAGACACCTCGTCAAAGGAGATCTATAGATGTCAAATAAACATATGGAAAGATACTCTACATCATATGTCATTAGGGAAATCCAAATAAAAGCAACAATGAGATACCACTATATACATATTAGAATGGCCCAAATCTAGACACTGACCACACAGCAAATGCTGTGGAGGATGTACAGGAATAGAAACTCTCATTCACTGCTGGCGGAAATACAAAATGGTACAGCTACATTGGAACACAGTTTGACAGTTTCTGGCAAAACTAAACATACTTTTACCATATTATCCAGCAATCACCCTACTTGGTATTTTTCCAGAGTAACGGAAAATATGTAGCCACACAAAAACCTGCACATGGGTGATTATGGCAGCTTTACACCTAATTGCCAAAACTTAAAAGCAACCAACCAACTTAAAAGCAACCAACCAACCAAGCAACGTACGTATTTACCTTTCAGTAGGTAAATACATAAGTAAATTGCAGTGCATTCAGATAATGGAGCATTATTCGGTGCTAAAAAGAAATGAGCTATCTATTCAGTGCTAAAAAGAAATGAGCTATCAAGCCATGAAAAAAATGAAGAAAACTTAAATGCATATTATTCAGTGATAGAAGCCAATCTGAAAACGGTACACACATATGATTCCAACTATACAACATTTAGGAAAAGTCATATAGAGACAGGAAAAAAATCAGTGGTTGTCAGGGATTAGGTAGGGAGGAAGGGATGGATTGACAGAGCACAGAGAATTTTTGGGCAGTAACAGTACTCTGTGTGATATTATAACTGGTGAGTTCATGTCATTATACATTTGTCCAAACCTGTAAAATGTACAACACCAACTATCTGGGTGATAATGATGTGTCAATGTAAGTTCGTCAGTTGTAACAAATGTACCACTTTGTGAAGAATGTTTATAATGGGAGACTCTATACTTGTATGGGGACAGAGAGTATGTGGGAAATCTCTATATCTTTCTCTGAATTTTACTATAAACACAAAACTGCTCTAAAAAAATTAAGTATATTGACCAATCCACACTGCTATATATAAACATGTTTATATACTGATAAACTGGGGTGAATAGATATTGTCAAACGTAAGAAATTGCCATATTTGAAGACATTTGATGTTCCCCCAGGTGTGTCATTATTGTTATTTATTTGTTTGTTTCATTTTTAATTTTTATGAGTACATAGTAGGTGTGTTATTTATGGGGTACATAAGATATTTTGATAAAGGCATATAGTATGTAATAACTACATCAAGGTAAATGGAATATTCATCATCTCAAGCATTTATCATTTCTTCATGTTATAAATATTCAATTATACTCTTTTAGATTTTTTTTTTTTTTTTTTGAGACGGAGTCTCGCTCTGTCACCCAGGCTGGAGTGCAGTGGCCGGATCTCAGCTCACTGCAAGCTCTGCCTCCTGGGTTCACGCCATTCTCCTGCCTCAGCCTCCCGAGTAGCTGGGACTACAGGCGCCGCCACCTCGCCTGGCTAGTTTTTTGTATTTTTTTAGTAGAGACGGGGTTTCACCATGTTAGCCAGGGTGGTCTCGATCTCCTGACCTCGTGATCCGTCCGCCTCGGCCTCCCAAAGTGCTGGGATTATAGGCTTGAGCCACCGCGCCCGGCCCTTTTTTAGATATTTTTAAACAATAAAATATTGTTGATTAAAACCATCCTGTTGTGCTATCAAATATTATATCCCATTCATTCTATCTAACTATATTTTTGTACCCATTAACCACCATCATTACTCCCTCCCCACTGTGCTTTCCAGCCCCTGGTAACATTCATTTTACTTTCTATGTCCATGAGTTCAATTGTTTTAATTTTTGGCTTCCATAAATGAGTGAGAACATGTGAAGTTTGTCTTACTGCGCCTGGCTTATTTCATTTAACATAATGTCCTCCAGTTCCATCTATGTTGTTGCAAATGACAGAATTTCATTCATTTTATATCTGAATAATATATATTCATTATATATTGTGTATATGTACCACATTTTGCTTATCCATTCGTCTGTTGATGGACACTTGGGTTGCTTCTAAATATTGGCTATTGTGAATAGTGCTGCAGTAAACATAGAAGTGCAGATATCTCTTTGATATACTGATTTTCTTTCTTTGGGGTTTATACCTAGCAGTGAGATTGCTGGATCATATGATAGTTCTATTTTTAGTTTTTCGAGGAAACTCCATACTATTCTCTATAGTGGCTGTACAAATGTACATTCCCACCAACAGTGTTTAAACATTCCCTTTCCTCCTCATCCTACCCAGCATTCATTATTGCCCATCTTTTAAAGAAAAATCATTTTAACTTCGTTGAGATTATATCTCATTGTAGTGTTGATTCACATTTCTCTGATGATCAATGATATTGAGCACCTTTTCATGTATCTGTTTGCCATACATCTTCTTTTGAGAAATGTCTATTCCAATCTTTAGTCCATTTTGATTGGATTATTAGATTTTTTTTCCTATTGAGTTGTTTGAGCTCCTTATATATTCTGGTTATTAATCCCTTGTCAGGCAAATAGTTTGCAAATATTTCCTCCCATTCTGTGAACTGTCTCTTCACTTCATTGATTGTTTCCTTTGTTATGCAGAAAGTTTTCAACTTGATGTGATCCCATTTGTCCATTTTTGCTTTGGTTACCTGTAGTCATAGGCTATTGCTCAAGAAATCTTTGCCCAGACCAACGTCCTGGGAATTTTCCCCAATGTTTTCTATTAGTAGTTTCATAGTTTGAGATTTAAGTATTTCATCCATTTCAATTTAATTTTTATATATGGCAAAAGATGGGATCTAGGTTTTTCTTAGCACTATTTATTGAAGAGACTATCCTTTCCCCAATGTATGTTCTTGGCACTTTTATTGAAAATTAGTTCACTGTAGTAGTAAAGATTTATTTCTGAGTTCTTTATTTTGTTCCGCTAGCCTATATGTCTGTTTTTATACCAGTGTCATGCTGTTTTGGTTACTACCGCTTTGTAGGATGATTTGAAGTCAGGTAGTATGATTCCTCTGGTTTCGTTCTTTTTGTTTAGGATAGCTTTGGTTATTCTGGGTCTTTTGTGGTTCCATATAAATTTCAGGATTTTTTTTTATATTTCTGTGAAGAACATCATTGGTATTTTGATGCAGTTTATGTTGAATCTGTAGATTGCTTTGGGCAGTATGGACATTTTAACAATACTGATTCTGCCAATACGTGAACATGGAATATCTTGCCACACTTTTGTGTCCCTCTTCAATTTCTCACATCAGTGTTTTACAGTTTTCATTGCAGAGATCTTTCATTTCTTTGGATAAAGTTATTCCTAGGTATTTTGTTTATAGCTATACATGGAATTAATTTCTTAATTTCTTTTGCAGTGTTTGCTTGTGGCACATGAAAATGCTACTGATTTTTATATGTTGATTTTGTATCTTGCAAATTCACTCAATTAATTTATCCATTCTAATAGTTTCCTTGTGGAGTCTTTAGGTTTTTACAAGTATAAGCTCTTATTATCTGCAAACAAGGATAATTTGATTTCTTCCTTTCCAATTTGGATGCCCTTTATGTCTTCTTTATATCTTTCTCTTGTCTGATTGCTCTAGCTAGGATCTCCAGCAGTATGTTGAATAACAGTGGTAAAACTGGGCATCTTTGTGTTGTTCCAGATCTTAGAGGAAAGGCTTTCAGCTTTTCCCCTTTCAGTATGATACTAGCTATGGTTCTGTCATATATGGTTTTTATTATGTTGAGGTATGTACCTTCTATCCTCAGTTTTTTGAGGGTTTTTATTATGAAGGGATGTTGAATTTTATCAAATGTTTTTTCAGCATTAACTGCAATGATCATATGATTTTTGTCCTTCATTCTGTTGATAGTATGTGTCATGTTGAATAATTTGTGTATATTGAACCATCTTTGCATTCTTGGGATAAATCCCACTTGGTCATGATGAATAATCTTTCTAATGTGTTGTTAAATTCAGTTTGGTAGTATTTTGTTGAAGATTTTTGCATCAATGTTCATCAGGAATATTGGCCTGCAGCTTTCTTTTTTGATGTTCCTGGTTTTTGTATCAAGGTATTACTGGCCTCATAGAATAAGTTTGGAAGTATTCCCTCTTCCTCTATTTTTCAGAATAGTTTCAGTAGTATTGCTATTAGTTCTTCTTTGAATGATAGGTAAAATTCAGCACTGAAACCATTGGGTCCTGGGCTTTTCTTTACTGGGAGACTGTTTATTATGGCTTTGATCTCATCTCTTGTTATTGGTCTATTGAGGTTTTGGATTTCTTCATAGTTTAATCTTGGTAGGTTTTACGTGTCTAGGAGTGTATCTATTTCGACTAGGTTTTCCAATTTACTGGCATGTAGTTTCTCATAGTAGTCTCTAATGTTCCTTTTAATTTCTCAGTATCAATTGTGATGTCTCCTTTTCATCTCTGATTTTATTTACCTGGGCCTTCTCTTTTTTTATCTTTGTTAGTCTGGCTACATGTCTGTTGATCTTGTTTATTTATTAACTTTTTGAACAACAGCTTATTATGTTGCCTAGGCTGGAGTGCAGTGGTGCAATCATAGCTCACTGCAGGCTTGATCTTCCAGGTTTAAACCATCCTCCCACCTCAGTTTCCCAAGTAGCTGAGACTACAAGTCCACACCACTTTGCCTGGCTATATTCTTTTTTATTAGAAATAGGTTTTGCTATGTTGCCCAGGCTGGTCTCAAACTCCTGGGCTCAAGCAATCCTCCCATCTCAGCCTCCCAAAGTGCCAGGATTATAGGCATAAACCACCACCCCTGACCTTGTTTATCTTTTCAAAAAAAAAAAAAAAAAAGGCTTTTTCTTTCATTGATCTTTTGTATTTTTGTTTTTGCAAAATTTTTATTCCCACTTTGATCTTTATTATTTGCTTTATTCTACTAATTTTGGGGGTTTGGTTTGTTCTTGCTCTTCTAGTTCTTTAAGATGCACCACTAGGTTATTTATTTAAATTCTTTTCTACTTTTTTTTTTGATGTAGGCACTTATTGTTACAAATTTTTCTCTTAGTACTGCTTTCACTGTACCCCATAGGTTTTGGTGTGTTGTGTCTCCATTTTAACTTGTTTCAATACTTTTAAAAATTTCTTTCTTAATTTTTTCATTGACCCAATAGTCATTTAGGAGCATATTGTTTAATTTCCATGGGCTTTTACTTTCCTAAGTCCCTCTTGTTACCAATTTCTAGTGTTATTCCATTGTGGTCAGAGAAGATACTTCATATGATTTCAATTTTTCTGAAATTATTAAGGCTTGTTTTGTGACCTAATACAGGATCTATCCTTGAGAATGATTCATTTGCTGAGAAAAAATAATGTGTATTCTGCAATCATTAGAAATGTTCTGTAAATATTTATTAGGTCTCTTTGGTCTACACTGAATATTAAGTCTGACATTTCTTTTTTCCTTTTCTATATGGTCTGTCCAATGCTGAAAGTGGGTGTTGAAGTCTCCAGTTATTACTGTTTTGGGGCCCATCTCTTTCTTTAGTTCTAATAATATTTATTTTATATAACTGAGTGCTCCAGTGTTGGCTGCATATATAATTATTATATTTTCTTCCTGAATTGACCCCTTTTCCTTATGTAATGACCTTCTTTGTCTCTTTTTATGGTTTTTCTCTTGAACTCTATTTTACCTTATATAATAACAGGCACTCTTGCTCTTTTTGTTTTCCATTTGCATGGAATATTTTTTCCATCCCTTTATTCCAGTCTATGTGTGTCTTTATACATGATGTCTATTTCTTGTAGGCAATAGGTAGTTGGGGCTGGTTTTTTTAATCCATTCAGGCAGTCTCTGTCTTGATTAGAGAATTTAGTCCATTTACATTAAATGTTTTTGTTGATAAGTAAGGACTTACTCCTGCCATTTTATAATTGGTTTCCTGGTTGTTTTGTGGTATTTTCTTCCCTTCTGTCTTTTTTTTGGGAAAGTGATTTTCTCTGGTAGTATGTTTTAATTTTTTGCTTTATATTTTTTAGGTAACATTGTAGATTGTTTTCCTTTAAGTTTACCATGATGCTTGCAAATTACATCTTATAACCCATTATTTTCAACTAGTGACAACTTAACACTGATTGCATAAACAAACTAGAAAAAAGCAGAGAAAACTAATAAAAAACACTTTAACTTATACTTTAACTTTCCCCAATTTTTTAACTTTTTTGGTCTCTATTTATATCTTATTATACTGTCTGTGTCTTGAAAAGTTGTTGTAGTCATTATTTTTGATAGGTTTATCTTTTGGTCTTCCTACTCAAGATATTAGTAGTTTACACACCACAATTAAAGTGTCATAATATTCTGTATGTGTACATGTACTTACTATTATCAGTGAGTTTTGCACCTTCAGATGATTTCTTCTTGCTCATGAATGTCCTTTTCTTTCACACCTCCCTTTAAGCATCTGTTGTAATACGGGTCTAGTGTTAATGAAATCCCTCAGCTTCGGATGTCTGCAAAAGTCTTTATTTCTCCTTCATATTTGAAAGATATTGGCCGGGCGCGGTGGCTCAAGCCTGTAATCCCAGCACTTTGGGAGGCCGAGACGGGCGGATCACGAGGTCAGGAGATCGAGACCACCCTGGCTAACACGGTGAAACCCCGTCTCTACTAAAAATACAAAAAACTAGCTGGGCGAGGTGGCGGGCGCCTGTAGTCCCAGCTACTCCGGAGGCTGAGGCAGGAGAATGGCGTAAACCCGGGAGGCGGAGCTTGCAGTGAGCTGAGATCCGGCCACTGCACTCCAGTTCGGGCGACAGAGCAAGACTCCGTCTCAAAAAAAAAAAAAAAAAAAAAAAAAAAAAGATATTTTCACTGAATATACATTCTTTTGTGGGTTTTTTTTTTCCCCCCTCAGAACTTTATGTCAAGCCACTCACTTCCAACCTATAAGCTTTCCACTGAGAAGACTGCTGCCAGACATATTGGAGCTCCTTTGTATATTTCTGTTTGGTTGGTTGGTTGGATTTTTCGAGATAGGGTCTCACTTTGTCACCCAGGCTGGAGTGCAGTGGCACAATTACAATTCACTACAGCCTCAATCACCTGGGCTTGAAAATTCTCTCACCTCAGCCTTCCAAGTAGTTAGGACTATAGGCACACACCACCATGCCATGCCTGGCTAATCTAGAGATATATGGGTTTTCACCGTGTTACCCAGGCTGGTCTCAAACTTCTGGGCTCAAGTGATCCTCCTGCCTCAGCCTTCCAAAGTTTTAGGATTACAGATGTGAGTCACCATGCTGGCCTCATTTGTATGTTACTTGTTTCTTTTCTCTTGCTGCTTTTAGAATCTTTTCTTTATCCTTGGCTTTTGGGAGATTGATTGTTAAATGTCTTGAGGTAGTCTTATTTGGGCTAAATCTGCTTGGTGCTCTACAACTTGCTTGTACTTGCATGTTGATATCTTTCTCTAGGTTTGGGAAGGTCTCTATTATTGTCCTTTTGAATAAACTTCCTACCCCATGTCTCTCTCTACCTCCTCTTTAAGGCCAATAAGTCTTAGATTTGCCCTTTTGAGGCTATTTTCTAGTTTTTGTAGGCATGCTTCATTCCTTTTTATTTTTTTTCTTTTGTCTCCTCTGACTGTGTATTTTCATATAGCCTGTCTTCAAGCTCACTAATTCTCTCTTCTGCTTGATCAATTCTTCTATTAAAGGACTCTGGCACATTCTTTAGTGTGCCAATTGCATTTTTCAGCTCCGCAGGAAATGTAAAAAGGACCTTATCTTGTAACTTGGGCAACAGCTCAGCCACAGTAAAATAAAGCACCAAGTAGATTCCTGACATTTCTGACTCCAGGCTGCAGCTCCCAGACAGTATTTCTAGACCCACCCTAGGCCAGAAGGGAGTCCCTCACCCTGAAGGGAAAGACACAAGCCTGGCTGAGTTCACCACCTGCTGACTAAAGAGCCCTTGGTCCTTGAGTAAACATCAATGGTAGCCATGCAATAGTTGCTACAGGCCTTAAGCAAGCCCTGAGCTGGCTTCAGGTCCAAGAATGATGGCTACAAATAAGCACAGACAGTGAAGACTACAATAAATACCTAACTCTTCAATGCCCAGACACCAAAGAACATTGCTAGCATCAACACCATCCAGGAAAACATGACCTCACCAAATAAACCAAATAAGCCACCAGAGACCAGTCCTGGAGAAACAGAGATATGTGACCTTTCAGACAGAGAACAAAAATAGCTGTGTTTGGGAAACTCAAAAAAATTTAAGACAACACAGGGAAGGAATTCAGAATTCTATCAGATAAATTTAACAAACAGATTGAAATAATCAGAAAGAATCTAGCAGAAATTCTTGAGCTGACAAATGCAATTGGTGTACTGAAGAATGCACCAGAGCCCTTTACTAGTAGAACTGATCAAGTAGAAGAAACAATTAGTGAGCTTGAAGGCAGGCTATTTGAAAATACACAGTCAGAGGAGACAAAAGAAAAAAGGATTAAAAACAAGGAAACATGCTTACAGGATCTGGAAAATAACCTCAAAAGGGCAAATCTAAGAGTTATTGGCCTTAAGGAGGAGGTAGAAAGAGAGATAGGGATAGAAAGTTTGTTCAAAGGGATAATAACAAAGAACGTCCCAAACCTAGAAAAGATACCAATATCCAAGTACAAGAAAATTTTAGAACACTAAACAGATTTAGCCCAAATAAGACTACCTCAAGGTATTTAATAATCAAACTCCCAAAGGTTCAAGGATAAAGAAAGGATCCAAAAGCAGCAAGAGAAAAGAAGCAAATAACATACAATGAAACTCCAATATGTCTGGCAGCAGATTTTTCAGCGGAAACCTTACAGGCCAGGAGAGAATGGCATCACATATTTAAAACGCTGATAAGAAAACACCTTTAACCCTAGAATAGTATATTCAGTGAAAATATCCTTCAAACATGAAGGAGAAATAAAGACTTTCCCAGACAAACAAAAGCTGAGGGATTTCATGCATACCAGACCTGTCCTATAAGAAATGCTAAAGGGATTACTTCAATCAGAAAGAAAAGGACATTAATGAGCAGTAAATAACCACCTGAAGGTACAAAATTTGCTGGTAATAGTAAGTACACAGAAAAACACAGAATATTATAACACTGTAATTGTGGTGTGTAGACTACTGTTTTCCTAAATAAAAGTTTACACTGAACCACTCAAAAATAATAGCTATAACAACTTTTCAAGACATAGTACAATAAGATATAAGTAGAAACAACAAAAAGTTAACAGTGGGGCTGGGTGCAGTGGCTCATGCCTGTAATCACAGCACTTCGGGAGGTCAAGGCAGGCTGATCATTTGAGGTTGGGAGTTTGAGACCAGCCTGGATCAACATGGTGAAATCCCGTCTCTACTAAAAATACAAAAATTAACCAGATGTGTCAGCGGACGCCTGTAATCCCAGCTACTCAGTAGGTTGAGGTGGGAGAATAGCTTGAACTCAGGAGGCAGAGGTTGCAGTAAGCCAAGATCATGCCACTGCACTCCAGCCTGGGTGACAGAGCAAGAACCTGTCTCAAAAAAAAAAAAAAAAAAAGTTAAAAATTGAGGGGACAAAGTTAAGGCACAGAGTTTTTAATAGTTTTCTCTTTGCTTGTTTGTTTATGCAAACAGTGTTAATTTGTTATCAGATTAAAATAATGAGTTATAAAATAGTATTTGCAAGCCTCATGATAACCTCAAATCAAAAAATATACAATGGACACACAGAAAAAATGTAAGAAACTAAATCATATCACCAGAGAAAATCACTTTCACCAAAGGAAGACAAGAAAAAGACCAAAAAAAAAACAAAAAGAAATTAACAAAACGGCAAAAGTAAGTCTTTACTTTTCAATAATAGCATTGAATGTAAATGGGCCAAACCCTCTAATCAAAAGACATAGACTGGCTAAATGAATTAAAAAATAAGATGTGTTGATCTATTGCCTACAAGAAACATACTTCACCTATAAAAACACACATAGACTGAAAATAAAGGGATGGAAAAAGATATTCCATGCCAAGAAAACCAAAGAAGAGCAGGAGTAGCTATGCTTATATCCAACAAAATAGATTTCAAGACAAAACTATAAGAAGAGACAAAGAAAGTCACTATATAGGGCCGGGCGCGGTGGCTCAAGCCTGTAATCCCAGCACTTTGGGAGGCCGAGACGGGTGGATCACGAGGTCAGCA
>NW_012116143.1:1889067-1895053 GCF_000951035.1 Colobus angolensis palliatus | reverse complement strand
ACTATATAATGATAAAGGGGCCAATTCAGCAAGAGGATATAACAGTTGTAAATACATATGCACCCGACACTGGAGCACCCAGATATATAAAGCAAATATTATTAGAGCTAAAGAGAGAGATAGCCCTCAATACAATAATAGCTGGAGATTTCAACACCCCACTTTCAGCATTGGACAAAACTTCCAGAAAAAAAAATCAACAAAGAAACTTCAGACTTAATCTGCACTTTAGACAAAATG
Source organism: Colobus angolensis palliatus (assembly GCF_000951035.1). Classification (NCBI taxonomy): domain Eukaryota; kingdom Metazoa; phylum Chordata; class Mammalia; order Primates; family Cercopithecidae; genus Colobus; species Colobus angolensis. The sequence goes on along the minus strand of NW_012116143.1, from coordinate 1,894,813 downwards.
TTTCTAATAGATAGTCACAGATCATTTCATCCAAGAGCTGCAGAATACATTCTTTTCCTCAGCACATGTATCATTCTCAAGGACAGACCATATATTAGGTTACAAAACAAGACTTAAACGTTCAAGAAAAATTGAAATAATGTCAAACGTCTTCTCTGACCACAATGGAATAAAACTAGAAATTAGGCCAGGTGTAGTGGCTCATGCCTGTAATCCCAGCACTTTGGGAGGCCAAGGGGGGCAGATGACAAGGTCAAGAGATCAAGACCATCCTGACCAACATGGTGAAATCCCATCTCTACTAAAAATACAAAAATTAGCTGGGTGTGGTGGCACGTGCCTGCAGTCCCAGTTATTCTGGCACACGCCTGTAGTCCCAGCTATTCAGGAAGCTGAGGCAGGAGAATCACTTGAACCCAGGAGGCAGAGATTGCAGTGAGCTGAGATCATGCCACTGCACTCCAGCAGCCTGGTGACAGAGAGAGACTCAGAAAAAAAAAAAAAAACCTAGAAACTAAAAACAAGAGGAATTTTGGAAACTATACAAATACATAGAAATGAAACAATATGCTCCCGAATGATCAATCAAAAAATTAAGAGGAAATTGAAAATTTCTAGAAACAAATGATAATGAAAATACAACATGCCAAAACCTGTGGAATAGAGCAAAAGCAGTACTCAGAGGGAATTTTATAGATATATGTGTGTACATCAAAAAAGAAGAAAAACTTCAAATAAAAAATCTAATGATGCATCTTAAATAAATAGAAAAACAAGAGCAAACCAATCCCAAAATTAGTAGAAGAAAGCAAATAATAAAGATCAGATCAGAAAAAGAAAACTGAAATAAAAAAATAGCAAGAATCAATGAAACAAAACATTGGGGTTTTTTTTTTTTTTTTGAAAAGTTAAATGAAATTGACAAACCTTTAGCCAGACTAACTAAGAAAAAAAGGCCGGGCGCGGTGGCTCAAGCCTGTAATCCCAGCACTTTGGGAGGCCGAGACGGGCGGATCACAAGGTCAGGAGATCGAAACCATCCTGGCTAACACGGTGAAACCCCGTCTCTACTAAAAAATACAAAAAACTAGCCGGGCGAGGTGGCGGGCGCCTGTAGTCCCAGCTACTCCGGAGGCTGAGGTAGGAGAATGGCATGAACCCGGGAGGCGGAGCTTGCAGTGAGCTGAGATCCGGCCACAGCACTCCAGCCTGGGCGACAGAGCCAGACTCCCTCTCAAAAAAAAAAAAAGAGAGAGAAGATTCAAATAAATAAAATCAGAAATGAAAAGGAGACATTACAACTGATACTGCAGACATTCAAAGAATCATTAGTGGCTACTATAAGCAACTATATGCCAATAAATTGGAAAATATAGAGGAAATGGACAAATTCCTAGATACATACTGCCTACCAAAGTTGAACCAGGAAGAAGTCCAAAACCTGAATAGACCAATGAAAAGTAATGAGATCAAAACCGTAATAAAAAGTCTCCCAGTAAAGAAAAGTTCAGGCCTCATGGTTTCACTGCTGAATTCTACCAAATATTTAAAGAACTAATACCAATCTTACTCAAACTATTCTAAAACATAGAGGAAGAGGGAATACCTCCAAACTCATTCTAAAAGGCCAGTATTACCTTGACACCAAAACCAGACAAAGACACACCAAAAAAAAAGCCAGTATCTCTGATGAATATTAATGCAAAAATCCTTAAAAAAAAAATACTAGCAAACTGAATTCAACAATGCATTAGAAAGATCATTCATCATGACCAAGTGGGATTTATCTCTGGGATGCAAGGATGATTCAACATATGCAAATCAATCAATGTGATATAAGATTGAGGATAAAAACCATATGATCATTTCAACTGAATGATGGATAGAAACCATACAATCAACAGAATCAAGAATAAAAACCATGTGATCATTTCAATTGATGCTGAAAAAGCATTTGATAAAATTCAACATCTTTTCATGATAAAAAAAAACTGGGGATAAAAAAATATATCTCAACACAATAAAAGCCATATATGACAGATCCACTGCTAGTATAATACTGAATGGGGAAAAACTGAAAGGCCTTCCTCTAAGATCTGGAAGAAGACAAGGATGCTCACTGTCATCCTATGTTATTTAACATAGTATTAAATGTTCTAGTTAGAGCAGTCAGACAAGAGAAGGATATAAAGGGCATGAAATTGGAAAGGAAGAAGTCAAATCATCCTTGTTTGCAGATGATATGATCTCATATTTGGAAAAACCTAAAGACTCCACAAGAAAACTATCAGAGGATTTGAAATCTCCGGCCTGTTCCAAGATGGCCGAATAGGAATGGCTCCGGTCTGTAGCTCCCAGCATGGTCAACACAGAAGATGGATGATTTCTGCATTTCCAACTGAGGTACCTGGTTCATCTCTTAGGGACTGGTTGGACAGTGGGTGCAGTCCACAGAGGGCAAACCAAAGCACGGTGAGGCATTGCCTCACCCGGGAAGTGCAAAGGGTCAGGGGATTTCCCTTTCCTAGCCAAGGCAAGCTGTGACAGACTATACTGGGAAAATCAGGACACTGCCACCCAAATACTGTGCTTTTCCAATGGTCTTAGCAAATGGCACACCAGGAGATTATATCCTGTGCCTGGCCCACACCCACAGAGCCTTGCTCACGGCTAGTGCAGCAGTCGGAGATCAAACTGCGAGGCAGCAGCTTGGCTGAGGGAGGGGCATCCACCATTGCTGAAGCTTGAGTATACCAAGCAGTCAGGAAGCTCAAATTGGGTGGAGCCCACTGCAGCTCAAGGAGGCCTGCCTGCCTCTGTGGACTCCACCTCTGGGGGCAGGGCATAGCTGAACAAAAGGCAGCAGAAACTTTGGCAGACTTAAACATCCCAGTCTGACAGCTCCGAAGAGAGCAGTGGTTCTCCCAGCACAGCGTTTGAGCTCTGAGAATGGACAGACTGCCTTCTCAAGTGGGTCCCTGAGTACTCTAACTGGGAGATATCTCCCAGTAGGGGCCAATTGACACCTCATATAGCGGGGTGCCTCTCTGAAACGAAGCTTCGAAGGATCAGGCAACAAATTTGCTGTTCTGCAATATTTGCTGTTCTGCAGCCTCCACTGGTAATACCCAGGCAAACAGGATCTGGAGTGGACCTCCAGCAAACTCCAACAGACCTGCAGCTGAGAGACCTGACTGTTAAAAGAAAAACTGACAAACAGAAAGGAATAGCATCAACATCAACAAAAAGGATATCCACACCAACACCCCATCTGTAGGTCACCATCATCAAAGACAAAAGGTAGATAAAACCACAAAGATGGGGAGAAACCAGAACAGAAAAGCTGACAATTCTAAAAACCAGAATATCTCTTATCCTCCAAAGGATTGCAACTCCTCACCAGCAATGAAACAAAGCTGGATGGAGAATGACTTTGACGAGTTGACAGAAGTAGGCTTCAGAAGGTCAGTAATAACAAACTTCCCCGAGCTAAAGGAGGATGTTTGAACCCATTGCAAGGAAGCTAAAAACCTTGAAAAAAGATTAGACGAATGGCTAACTAGAATAGAGAGTGTAGAAAAGACCTTAAATGACCTGATGGAGCTGAAAACCATGGCATGAAAACTACATGATGCACGCACAAGCTTCAGTAGCCAATTCAACCAAGTGGAAGAAAGAGTATCAGTGATTAAAGATCAAAAGAATGAAATGAAGCAAGAAGACAAGTTTAGAGGAAAAAAAGGTAAAAAGAAATGAACAAAGTCTCCAAGAAATATGGGACTATGTGAAAAGACCAAATCTACATTTAATTGGTGTACCTGAAAATGATGGGGAGAATGGAACCAAGCTGGAAAACACTCTTCAGGATATTATCCAGAACTTCCCCAACCTAGCAGGACAGGCCAGCATTCAAATTCAGGAAATACAGAGAATGCCACAAAGATACTCCTCGAGAAGAGCAACCCTAAGACACATAATTGTCAGATTCACCAAGGTTGAAATGAAGGAAAAAATGCTAAAGGCAGCCAGAGAGAAAGGTCGGGTTACCCACAAAGGGAAGCCCATCAGACTAACAGCAGATCTCTTGGCAGAAACTCTATAAGCCAGAAGAGAGTGGGGCTCAACAGTCAACATTCTTAAAGAAAAGAATTTTCAACCCAGAATTTCATATCTAAGCAAACTAAGAGAATTTTAGACCAATATCCCTGAAGAACATCGATGCACATATCCTCAATAAAACACTGACAAACCGAATCCAGCAACATATCAAAAAGCTTATCCACCATGATCAAGTTGGCTTCATCCCTGGATGCAAGACTGGTTCAACATACGCAAATCAATAAATGTAATCCATCACATAACAGAACCAAAGACAAAAACCACATGATTATCTCAATAGATGCAGAAAAGGCCTTTGACAAAATTCAACAGTGCTTCATGCTAAAAACTCTCAATAAATTTGGTATTGATGAACGTATCTCAAAATATTAAGAGTTATTTATGACAAACCCGCAGCCAATATCATACTGAATGGGCAAAAACTGGAAGCATTCCCTTTGAAAACTGGCACAAGACAGGGATGCCCTCTCTCACCATTCCTATTCAACATAATGTTGGAAGTTCTGACCAGGGCAATCAGGCAAGAGAAAGAAATAATGGGTATGCAATTAGGAAAAAGGAAGTCAGATTGTCCCTGTTTGCAGATGACATGATTGTATATTTAGAAAACCACATCATCTCAGACCAAAATCTCCTTAAGCTGATAAGCAACTTCAGCAAAGTCTCAGGATACAAAAATCAATGTGCAAAAATCACAATTTTCCTATACACCAATAACACACAAACAGGGAGCCAAATCATGAGTGAACTCCCATTCACAATTGCTATAAAGAGAATAAAATACCTAGGAATCCAACTTACAAGGGATGTGAAGGACCTTTTCAAGGAGAAATACAAAGCACTGCTCAACAAAATAAAAGGGAACACAAACTGGAAGAACATTCCATGGTCATGGATAGGAAGAATCAATATCGTGAAAATGACCAGACTGCCCAAGGTAATTTATAGATTCAATGCTATCCCCATCAAGCTACCAATGACTTTCTTCACAGAAATGGAAAAAACTACTTCAAAGTTCATATGGAACCAAAAAAGAGCCCTCATTGCCAAGACAATCCTAAGCAAAAAGAATAAAGCTGGAGGCATCACAATACCTGACTTCAAGCTATACTACAAGGCTACTGTAACCAAAACAGCATGGTACTGGTACCAAAACAGAGATATAGACCAATGGAACAGAACAGAGGTCTCAGAAATAACACCACACATCTACAACCATCTAATCTTTGACAAACCTGACAAAAACAAGAAATGGGGAAAGGATTCCTCATTTAATAAATGGTGGTGGGAAAACTGGCTAGCCATATGTAGAAAGCTGAAACTGGATCCCTTCCTTTTATCTTATACAAAAATTAATTCAAGATGGATTAAAGACTTAAATATTAGACCTAAAACCATAAAAACCCTCGAAGAAAACCTAGGCAATATCATTCAGGACATAGGCATGGGCAAGGACTTCATGACTAAAACACCAAATACAATGACAACAAAAGCCAAAATTGACAAATGAGATCTAATTAAACTAAGGAACTTATGCACAGCAAAAGAAACTACCATCAGAGTGAACAGGCAACCTACAGAATGGGAGAAAATTTTTGCAATCTACCCATCTGACAAAGGGCTAATA
>NW_012116143.1:1880307-1882157 GCF_000951035.1 Colobus angolensis palliatus | reverse complement strand
AGTTCATGTCCTTTGCAGGGACATGGATGAAACTGGAAACCATCATTCTCAGTAAACTAACACAGGAACAGAAAACCAAACACCTCATGTTCTCAGGGAGCCCAGACTGCGCCTGTGCATTCCACGCTGGGCAACACAGAGACTCCGTCTCAAAAAAAAAAAAAAAGAAAATGTGTATTAAGAAATGTGGCACATATACACCATGGAATACTATGCAGCCCATAAAAAAGGATGAGTTCATGCCGTTTGTAGGGACATGGATGACGTTGGAAGCCATCATTCTGAGCAAACTATTGCAAGGACAGAAAACCAAACACCACATGTTCTCATTCATAGGTGTGAACTGAACAATGAGAATACTTGGACACATGGCAGGGAACATCACATACCAGAGCCTGTCATGGGTTTGGGGGGTGGGGGAGGGATAGCATTAGGAGATATACCTAATGTAAATGACAAGTTAATGGGTACAGCACACCAACATTGCACATGTATACATATGTAACAAATCTGCACGGTGTACACAAGTACCCTAGAACTTAAAGTACAATTAAAATAAATAAATAAATAAAAGTATTAGAACTGACAAATAAATTCAGTAAAATTGCAGGGTAGAAATCAACATATGAAACCTATATGCCAATAGTGAACAATGTGAAAAAGATATTTTTAAAAGTAATCTCATTTACAATAACCACACATAAAATTAAATATCTAGGAATTAACCAAAGAAGTGAACAATCTCTACAATGACAACTACAAAACACTGATGAAAGAAATTGAAGAGGACACCAAAAAATGGAAAATCTTCCATATTCATGGATTGGAAGAATCAGTATTGTTAAAATGTCCATGCTACCCAAAGCAACCTACAGATTCTATGCAATTCCTAGCAAAATACCAATAACATTCTTCACAGAAATAGAAAAATAAACCGAAAATTTATATGCAATCACAAAAGACCCACAATAGCCAAAGCTACCCTAAGTAAAAAGAACAAAACTGGAGGAATCATTTGCGCGACTTCAAATTATACACAAAGCTATAATAACCAAAACAGCATGGTTCTGGCATAAAAACAGACACATAGGCCAATGGAACAGAATAGAGAACCCAAAAATGAAGCCATACATCTGCAGTAAACCCATTTTCAGCAAAGGTGCCAAGAACATACACTGGCGAAAAGACAATCTCTTTAATAAATTGTACTGGAAAAACTGGATATCCATACACAGAAGAATGCAATAGACTCCTATCTCTTGCCATATACAAAAATCAAATCAAAATTGATTAAAGATTTAAATCTTAAATCTCTAACTGCAAACTATAAAACTATTACAAGGAAATATTGGAGAAAATCTCCAGGACAATGGTCTGAGCAAATATCTCTTGAGCAATGCCCCACAAGCACAAGCAACCAAAGCAAAAATGGACAAATAGGATCAATTCAAGGTAAAAAGCACAGAAAAGGAAACAATCAACAAAATGAAGAGACAACCCGCAGAATGGGAGAAAATATTTGCAAACTACCCATCTGATAAGAGATTAATAAAAAATATCTAATAATCTGATCTAAAAAATGGGCAAAAGATTGGAATAGACATTTCTCAAAAGAAGACATACAAGGCCGAGCGCAGTGGCTCAAGCCTGTAATCCCAGCACTTTGGGAGGCCGAGACAGGCGGATCACAAGGTCAGGAGATCGAGACTATCCTGGCTAGCACGGTGAAACCCCATCTCTACTAAAAAATAGAAAAAAAAAACTAGCCGGGCGAGGTGGCGGGCGCCTGTAGTCCCAGCTACTCGGGAGGCTGAGGCGGGAGAATGGCGTAAACCCGGGAGGCGGAGCTT
>NW_012116143.1:1875329-1879677 GCF_000951035.1 Colobus angolensis palliatus | reverse complement strand
GGGAGAATGGCGTAAACCCGGGAGGCGGAGCTTGCAGTGAGCTGAGATCCGGCCACTGCACTCCAGCCTGGGCGACAGAGCGAAAGTCTCAAAAAAAAAAGAAGAAGACATACAAATGGCAGACAGACATATGAATAGGTGCTCAACATCATTGATCCTCAGAGAAATGCAAATCAAAACTACAATGAGATACCATCTCGCTCCAGTTAAAATGGCTTTTCTCCAAAAGACAGGCAATAACAAATGCTGGGGAGCATGTGCAGGAAAGGAAATGCTTGTACACTGTTGGTAAGAACATAAATTAGTACAATCCCTATGGAGAACAGTTTGGACATTCCTCAAAAAACTAAAAAGTGAGCTATCATATGGTCCAGGAATCCCACTGCTAGATATATACCCAAAAGAAGGGAAATCAGTATATGGAAGAGTTATCTGCACTGCCATGTTTATTGCAGCACTGTTTACAAGCAACCTAAGTGTCTACCAGCAGATCAATGGATAAAGAAGATGTGGTACATATATACAAAGGAGTACTATTTAGCCATAAAAAAGAATGAGATCCAGTTATTTGTAACAACATGGATGGAACCAGAGATCATTATGCTAAGTGAAATAAGCCAGGCACAGAAAGACAAATATCACATGTTCTCACTTATTTGTGGTATCTAAAAATCAAAACAATTGAACTCATGGACATAAGTAGAAGGATAGTTACCAGACACTGAGAAACGTAGTGGGAAGGTAGCAGGGGCAGGGGGAGGTAGGGATGGTTAACGGGTACAAAAAAAAGAAAGAATTAATAAGACTTACTATTTTGATTCTGCTGAGAGAGTGAAAAGAGAAAAATTAAGAAAAAAAAAGGGGCCTACTATTTAATAGCACAACAGAGTGACTATAGTCAGTAATAACTTAATTGTATACTTTAAAATAAAAAGTGTAGTTGGATTTTTGTAACTCAAAGGATAAATGCTTGAGGAGATGGATACCCCATTCTCCATGACTTGCTTATTTCACATTGCATCTCTGTATCAGGACATCTCATGTAACCCATAAATATATACACCTACTATGCACCCAGAAAAATTTTTAAAAGCTGGAAAAAATTAAAAATAAAAAATAGGGAAATAGGTTTTTATTTTATATGCATGCTTAATACATTTTTTTTTTTTTTTTTTTTGAGACGGAGTCTCGCTCTGTCGCCCGGGCTGGAGTGCAGTGGCCGGATCTCAGCTCACTGCAAGCTCCGCCTCCCGGGTTTAGGCCATTCTCCTGCCTCAGCCTCCCGAGTAGCTGGGACTACAGGCGCCCGCCACCTCGCCCGGCTAGTTTTTTGTATTTTTTAGTAGAGACGGGGTTTCACAGTGTTAGCCAGGATGGTCTCGATCTCCTGACCTTGTGATCCGCCCGTCTCGGCCTCCCAAAGTGCTGGGATTACAGGCTTGAGCCACCGCGCCCGGCCCCTTAATACATATTTATAAAGGAACTGTGATTACTTTTTTTTTTTTTTTTGAGCCAGGATCTGGCTCTGTCACCCTAGGTGGGGTGCAGTGGTGTGATCTCGACTCACTGCAACCTCTGCCTCCTGGATCAAGCCATCCTCCCACCTCAGCTAGGACTACAGGTGTGCACCACCGCCCAGCTAATTTTTTAAAAAATATTTTTTATAGAGACAGGGCTTTGCCATGTTGCCCAGGCTGGTCTTGAACTTCTGAGCTCAAGCCATCCACCCACCTCAGCCTCCAAAAGTGCTGGGATTATAAGTGTAAGCCACCATGCCCAGCCCCTGAGGTTACTTTTTAGACAATATTGAATTATCTCAATACCTTACCATCGGCTTAACCTTGTCACACAACCAGTATATCCCACAACTGACTGATTCTTGTTCGCAATTCAAGGAATTATGTGTATTTAAGCAATGCTGTATTTACTGACTAAAAAAAGAGTAGTACATGAAATCAAGGGACTTCTGCCATTGAAGAAATGTAGTTCTACAGAGAAAAGTTGGTGGCTGCCACTTTACTCTAGTGGTGAAGGGCACAGGACTTAGGAGTAAACTCATACAGACTAAATCCACTATAAATGTGACCTTGCGTGAGCTACTTCATAGGGGACTATTTCCTATCACACAATAGGTTCTTCACGGTGTTGTTGAAATAACACATATAAATGCTTTAGCACAGACATTTGTTTAAACTCATTGCAAGAGGGCTACTTTCATTTTGAACCTTCTGTTCTTTAAATGTTTCTCTTTACATTCATGTAGATGTACATGCTTGCAGAGGAAAAAGAATAAGAACACAAAATAGGTAGGAAAATGGAGGCCGGGCGCGGTGGCTCAAGCCTGTAATCGCAGCACTTTGGGTGGCCGAGACGGGCGGATCACGAGGTCAGGAGATCGAGACCATCCTGGCTAACACGGATGAAACCCCGTCTCTACTAAAAAATACAAAAAGCTAGCCGGGCGAGGTGGCGGGCGCCTGTAGTCCCAGCTACTCGGGAGGCTGAGGCAGGAGAATGGCGTAAGCCCAGGAGGCGGAGCTTGCAGTGAGCTGAGATCCGGCCACTGCACTCCAGCCTGGGCGACAGAGCCAGACTCCGTCTCAAAAAAAAAAAAGAAAGAAAGAAAAATGGAAACATCAGTGACCTATGTGGAACAATTTGTGGAAGTTGAAAAGGCTTTCCTAGTAAGACATATCTCACCAAAGGGGCCCAGGAGCAGCCTAGAAGCTCTAATTAAAAATTCAGTTTATTCCTCAGGCAAACCCCTGTGAACATGCATATATTTTAGAAGGAGATTAACCCATTAACTAGTAATATTTAGCATGGCACTTTAAACAAATGCTAGTTTAACAGCTAGTGGCAGAATTCATCTTAGAGAACAGTCTCTGTTTTGTGACAAACAGAATCCTTATGTGCTGGGACTGATGTGGAAAGAAAGAGTCCTTGGGGCACAGCTAGAATAAGGCAGGAATAACACAAAGAGAGCAAACTGTTCTGCATAGGAAAAGAACAAGGGCCAAGGTGGGTGGATCACCTGAGGTCAGGAGTTCAAGACCAGCCTGGCCAACATGGTGAAACCCCATCTCTACGAAAAGTATAAAAATTAGCCAGGTGTGGTGGCAGGCGCCTGACTTCCCAGCTACTTGGGAGGCTAAGGCAGGAGAACAGCTTGAACCCTGGAGGTAGAGATTACAGTGAGCCAAGATCACACCACTGCACTCCAGCCTGGGCGACAGAGTGAGACTCCCTCTCAAAAAAGAAAAGAATAAGGATCTCAGGGCTGGGAGCAGCAGCCAGTCAGGGAAGACGAGCAGACTTGGAAGCAGAAGAAAGGAGACTCTAGGCTCTCCTCCCAGGCCAGAGAAGACTGCAACTCCCCAGTAGGAGGGATGGCCAACAACTTTTGAGGACAAAAATATCTCAAATTTTATTTTAAGTGGGGTCATGAAGCTGCACAAATATAATAAATAAAAGTATTATAAAAAAATAAAATTATTAAATTATTATTAAATAATTTTATTTATTATATTAGTGCAGCTTTATGACCCCAAACCTAGGGTAAGACTCTACACATAGCCCTGAATTGTCTGGACTTTGGGCAGTGAAGGGATTTGGATAATGTCCAGGAAGAAGGCACATGCAGAAATGGGCAGAAGATATAGAGTGGGCTAACTGCACAGCGGAGGAGACTTCCAGAAACAAAGGTAGAATCCAATGGTCTAAGTCCAGAGCACAAGCTCTCCCAAGAGTTCTGGGGTAAGGGTGAAATGTGCAGGGAGGGGAAGGGATGCCTCCTTTCCCACCACATTTAGGATAAAGGGCTGAGTCCGTCTAATTAAATCTCAAAGATAAAGTGACCCAGCTGCATGTTGGTTCCACTAGCTCTCTTTCTTCCTAGCTCTCTAACAGCTACGGAAAAGCTAAAAGAAGGACACAGAGGGCCTAGCACCCAGGACTGACAAAAGGGGTTAGAGGAGAAAGCTGGGAGGGATGACATATAAGGGACATCAAATGGAGACACCTTAACAGAAGATAGTTATTATGAATAGAGACCGGGAATGGTGGCTCACACCTGTAATCCCAGCACTTTGGCGGATGGATCACTTCAGGTCAGGAGTTCAAACTAGCCTGACCAACATGGCAAAACCCCATCTCTATTAAAAATACAAAAATTAGTGCAGCATGGCGGCACCTCTCCTGAAGCAGGAGAATCGCTTGATCCCAGGAGGCAGAGATTGCAGTGAGCTGAGATTGTGCCATTGCACCTTTAGCCTGGGCAACAAACTGAGTCTCTCTCTCTCTCTCTCTCTCTCTCTCTGTCTCTCTCTCTCTCTCTCTCTCTCTATAT
>NW_012116143.1:1872424-1875279 GCF_000951035.1 Colobus angolensis palliatus | reverse complement strand
TCTCTATATATATATATATATATACACACATATACATATATATATATATATACACACATACACACACACACACGCACACACACACATATATATAACAGAGGGGGCACCTGTGGCTTGAACAAGCCCTGAAGAGATTACAGATTAACATTTTAAATATTATTCACCTAAATTTAAATTTGGATATATATTATGTGGGTAAGTGATCAAATGCCAGATTGCCTGTGATAAATTACTTAGAGATATTCAATCTGTAACATGACAAATACAATGAAAAAATACCAGGAATTTTTTTAATGAAAATGGTACTTTTCCCTCTCAGCAGTCTATTTAAAAGAGTTAAATTAAGACATGAAATGATCATATTAGCCTTAATTCTTCTCATTTATTAATTGAACACCTTGGAAACATGCAGATAAATGTCCCACCTTGGAGAATTTGAGATAAGAGTGAATAGAAACCAAGAGAAATTACCAAGATTTACCAGTTCACACTCACAACCATCATGCTCTGTTTATTCAAAGGTGCCTACAGATGCCTGATATCAAATTAAATCTTTAATGTATTCTGATGTCAAGGGAGCTTACAATCATAAGGCCTGTTCTTAGGTTCACACTTGGGTCTTTGTACATAGTAGAGGCCATAAAACCAGGTAAACAGCAAAAGGCTGTTGTGAAACAAGATAAATGAGAGTTCCATGTGTTATCAAGAAATTCAAGCTGTTTCCTGTGATGAAAAATACATAGATATACATATTTACTATGTTCTTAAGAATAGTAGTTCCACATTGCATTCATTTACAGGCATATTAATATGATAAAAGAAATGATGAAATTTGGTTCTTTGCCTGAAGAAAGACTTGTTATAAATAGGAAAGCTGGCCAGGTGTCCAGTGATCCTAAAAATAGGTAAGCTTCCACTGCGAAAACCATCACCACACACGAAATAATGAGAGAAACACAAGCTCACTTTATGGAAAACATCCACCAAGAAATAGCCAAAATAATTCCCTTCACTTGACCATAAACCCATCAAAACTTCATGGAATATGGTTACATTATTTATGCAGTACCTGCATTCAGTAAACCCTACATGCTGTAGCATTCTTAAATAATGAGAGAGTCAGACAGACAAACTTTCATGGGATTTGTTCTCTAATAGAAATTCAAGTATCAATGTAAATCTTCAGAATCCTGAGAAATTTTCTACTGAAATAAACAGCCACCAACACAAACTGACCTGGAAATAGCTTACAGCTCATTCCTCCTTGACTCCTCAAAACCTTTTTTTTTTTTTTTTTTTGAGAGGAGTCTCACTCTGTTACCCAGGCTGGAGTGCAGTGGCACAATCTTGGCTCCCTGCAACCTCCACCTCATGGGTTCCAGCAATTCTCCTGCTTCAGCCTCCCGAAGAGCTGGGATTACAGGCATGCACCACCACACCTGGCTAATTTTTGTATTTTTAGCAGAGACAGGATTTCGCCATGTTGGCCAGGCTGGTCTTGAACTCCTGACCTCAGGTGATCCACCCACCTCGGCCTCCCAAAGTGCTGAGATTACAGGCGTGAGCCACCGCACCCAGCCAAAACATTTATTTTTAAAAATCTAACTATTTCAGTGTGCAAGAAGGAGTGTTATGAAAGAAAAAAAATCTACTTAAAGTGAATCACTTTTATTCTTTAAAAAACAGAAATTTGTCCGGGTGTAGTGGCTCTCACCTATAATCCCAGCACTTTGGGAGGCCGAGGCAGGTGGATCGTCTGAGGCCAGGAGTTCGAGACCAGCCTGGCCAGCATGGTGAAACTCCGTCTCCACTAAAAATACAAAACATAGCCAGGTGCGGTAGCACAGACCTGTAATCCCAGCTACTCGGGAGGCAGGAGAATCATTTAAACCCAGGAGGCAAAGGTGGCAGTGAGCCAAGATCACGCCACTGCACTCCAGCCTGGGCAACAAAAGTGAGACTGTTTAAAAATAAAAAATAATAATAATAAATAAAGGAATTCAAAAGGATTATAGTCAGATTCTGAGAGACTGGTACTCAGCTATAGGAACAAGGAAACAGTCATTTTTTAATGAAAAGTAGCCCAATATTAATGTGTGTCATAAAAACCTTTGAAGTCTTAATCAGCATGATGTCATGGAAACTAAACCTATTTGATACCAGCAGATGTGACCCACTTTTTCTTTTTCATTGCATTTTATTTCTGGTTTAATGTTCAGGAATGCAGTGGTAGACTCTTGTCCTACCTCCTAGCAGTTTTGTCTGCAAAGAACTGTCTTCCCATCCACAGTCCTACAAAGAGCAAAATGTCAATGGGATGATTTTGACAAATAAATGACTTGTTTTGAAATACAAAACCAAAACTTATAGCCAATAAACAATCAACTTAGTAACAAATGTTACATATTAAAGGTATATGCCAATGAAGGGTAACACTCCTTATGGAAAAATAAAAGCTAGAGAGTTATAGGTGATATGCCAATGTTCTCTCATCATACTGCACAATATTATAATAATTAGGCTTTCAAAGGAATAGATGATGTTAGATGTGGAGGATAAGACTATATCTTATGCCTTTTTTAAAAAGTTCATTTATTGTTGTATCACAAAAGTAAAGCTGTTTAACCTGTAGAGCAGCTATTTTGCTTAGGCCTTCACCTGTAATTTTTGAAATTTTTGAAACTGTGGTGCCATTACTTACCAACACAAGAAATACACTTTATAAGGCCGGGAGCGGTGGCTCAAGCCTGTAATCCCGGCACTTTGGGAGGCCGAGACGGGTGGATCACGAGGTCAGGAGATCGAGACCATCCTGGCTAACATGGTGAAACCCCGTCTCTACTAAAAAATACAAA
>NW_012116143.1:1863659-1871859 GCF_000951035.1 Colobus angolensis palliatus | reverse complement strand
AGAAACCTCTCCCAAAGCCTAGTCTTCCCCCTTCCCCCACTACTCCTTTGAGAAGGAAAGAGTAAATGTGAGCCTTGGGTACAAAATTGGCATTGTTTTATTTATTTCTTACTTTATTTCTTGATACAAAAATGTGAAAAGCTTACACATTTCTAGGCAAAAAGCACACTTCAGGATTTTTTAAAATATAAGCAAAAAAACCTCTATGGGTATATAACAAGATCTGAGCATAAACTTTAACAGAACAAACTAAAACCTGCTAGCTTAACCTCTCTTGCTCCTGCCACAGACCGTCTACCCACAGGTTCTCTTTGTTCACCGCATTCAGCAGCCTTCTCTGGAGCTACTCGCCTGTCTACCCTGCAGTGAAAGAAGGCATAGTTTTCACAGTACAAAAGTACTCACATACTTTTGTACTCCTTCAACCAACATCTAAAAAGTAATATTGTACAAACATGCAAACTGTTTCTGTCTTCAATTTATAATTTTAAATAGGCTGATTTCACTTTACAGAGTAGGAGAAAAAAAATCTAAGTCTGCAGTTCTTCCTGTGAGGCGACTTTGTGCTACAGGTGAACAGATATTGCCATCTACTGTCGAGAAAAAAGAAAATAGTTAAGCCAAAAGTTTTCAGCCTTCTTGAGGTTTTGACAGATCATAAATTTAAAATGGAAAAAAATGACTTTATGACAGTCGTCAGTTTCTTTTTACTTATTCAGCTATTTAGCATTCATAAGGTAATTTGAGAACTAAAGAGAAGAAAAAGCATAATAAACCAGAAAACTTTCTTCCCTAAAATCAGAAAAATTGCTATGAGTAATTATTCTTAGTTTTGATTAAAGTTGAAAGCAAATCATGTTTTACTGGGTTTCATCTGGCGCACAATATTAGCTACTGCAATCGAGAAGAAATGTAAGTAATGTCTTTTTTTTTAATTACCTTAACTCCATTTCAAAATTTACCTTACAAATAGGTTAATTTGTTTTATCATAAAAGTCACTGGAAACACTCATGGCAAAGTCAGTTTTTAACTTTACGTTGAGCTATTAATACTCTTTTGAAAAATAGAGTAGCTACCTCTTAGCCTTCTTTAGGCCTCTAATAGTACATACTTAAGCTCAAATTTACAGAAAGCCCCTTTAGGGCAAAAAGCTACCATAAAAGCAATGCATCTGAGTCAGAGAACCCAGCCATGTTCAAACTCTCCCACTAGGAAAGGGAGACAGAGCTCTGAGCCTCAGATCAATCAATGTGAGGAATGACCTGTCTTTATTCTGGTGGCTGATGTTGAGCTGGAGGAAATGATTTGGTGACCGAAATTCAGTTGTTTTTGCACATGAAAAAGTATTTTCTCCTCTAAAAAATATTTATTTAACTCTGTCGACAGCCAAGCACCACACTACGTCCTGTAACAGCTATCTCATAGTCGAGAGACGCGAATGTGAAGCGTAATGTGTGGATTGTGCGGAACAAGCCCCCAACGTGAATGTCTGTGAAGAAAAGGGAAAAAGACCTTTAATCTTTGCAGTGTGTTAGGCCAAGTATGAAAGCTAACTACACACTATGCACTCTGGAGGACGTGTCTGTGTGTGTATCTGTGTGTGTATCAAGGAGCTGATGTTTTTAAAATTGGTAACTGATTTTGCTATATTGACAGTTCTGGTTCCAACCACTATGATTTATTCTGCTGGCTTCGTTAAGATATTGCCACCATAACTAAGGCTGGTATAGCATTTACTGTTCATAAAGTGCTCTCATGCATGTCACAATTTGCTCATTTAACAAATGTGTACTAAATACCAACCCTGTGCGAGGTTCTTGCAAGCTTCAGGAATACAAACCTAAAAGACAAGGTATCCCATCTTTCAAAAAGCTTCACAGTCTGGGGAGGTGAGAGGGAAGCAAACCTCACAGCTGGATTTTAAAACCAATGTTAGATGTCCTGTGATAGAAGAATGAAGGGGCGTTATGTAAAATGAAACACAGTAGCTCTGTTTCTGCTTGGAGGGACACAGTCAGGATCTAGAAAAGCATAAGTAATCGAAAACTAAATGGCACATGATCTAGCAGAGAAGGGACATTTTCTGAAAACCACAGATCATTGCTGGATACCACAGGCTCACTGGGTATCAGCAGGTGAGTCTGGTGAGGAAGTGTCAGGCAGACGTCCTGGGCATATATGCCTAGTGTCACATAGGGAAGGTTAAAAAAAAAAAAAAAAAAAAGGTTATAAAAGGAAAGCTTACAAGCAGAGAAGCAGCAGAGTGTCCACAATCCCCTGAACTCTCATTATCCCACAGTTTCGGCCCTGTGTAGATGGGCCACATGTTCATGGCTAACATTGTAGTAGAAAGGGACCCTGCCCTACAATCCTATAGGGAACAGGGAGCATCTATGCACTTGGATGTCCCATGGTCAGAGAAGTGGCTTGATAGAAAGGGAAGGTCTCTGCAGCCCAGAAACTGGCATCCACCTTTTCTGATGGGCTAACTCTAACTTGCTGAGCCAACTTTCTACTCATCTACCAAAAATGGAAAGATGAGCCTCCAGTTCTATTGCTTCTAAGAGGAATGCAGAACAGGAACTGAATGAAGTTTCTTGTCTGCTGCAGCAAGGAGGTGATTCGAAACCGCAGGTGTCAAGGAACAAACAACTGTTCTTGGGCAGAGAAGTAATAGGATCTGACTTATATTTTAAAGAGGTCACCAGCATTAGTGAAATGCTGGGTGAAAGATAGGAGGTCAACAAGGAGCTATTGCAGAAGGTCAGACTAGGGGGTTTGACAGACTGGAGACATGCTACACAGGGATGGAATGGACAGGACTTCGAGACTGCTTAGACGATGGGGATAGGGATAAAAGAAGGAAAAAACAGGGTCTCATATTACCTGGTGTCTGACTGAGTGACAAGGTGGATTGGGGAAGACAGAGTAAGGAGGAAGAGAGAAGTCATAAGGCTACTTTTTTCAACTTTTTATTTTGAAATAACTATACATTCATAGGAAGTTGCAAACATAGTACAGAGAAGTTTAATGTACCCTTCACCTCATCTCCCCTAAAAGGGACATCTTACATAATTATAGCACAATATCAAAAGAAGAGAATTGACACTGGTACAACATGTGTGTGTAGTTGTCATTTGATCACACCAGTTGATTCACCACACCAATTCAATTAAGATACAAAACTATTTCATTGCCTGGAAGATCTCCCTCATGCTACCCCTTCACAGTTACAGCCCCCTTCCCTCTGCCACCCCTATACCCTGGCAGCTACTAATCTATTCTCCATCTCTACAATGTTGTTATCTTGAGGATGTCATGTAAATTGAATCATTCAGTATGTGACCCTGTGTGATTGGTTTGTTTCACCTAGCATAATGCTGGAAGTGCACCCAAGCTGTTGCATGTATCAATAGTTTGTTTTTTATTGCTGAGAGATATTCCATGGTATGGATGTACCATAGTTTGTTTAATTAGTCACCCACTGAGGGACTTTTTTTTTTTTCCAGTTTAGAGCTATTAAAAATAAAGCTGCTGTGAACAATTGTGTAAAGGTAGAAACATAAGTTTTCATTTATCTGGGATAGATGTCTAGGAGTATGATTGGTGGGATATATTGTAAATGTATGTTTAGTTTTTCCATAAATTGAATAAGGCTAATCTTTCAAGTTAAGTATTATTTTGGGAATAATACTTAAGAAATGGGAATTACGGTGATTAGCAGTTCAGACTTTGGTGACAAGTAGACTTAGGGTTGAATCTGGCATTGCCATAATCAACTGTGGAATTTGGCAAATTAATTAACCCTGATATAGTTCTATATCATTTTATCCCACATGTAGATCTTTATAACCTTTCAATGACTTCAGAATAGCACCAGAATAATTTCCTGCTTTATTGTACACAGAACCAGTAGGATTCCTAGGTATGAAACGCACAATTTTGCCAGTTATCAAATAAGGAGAAAGGGAAGCTGGGCTGAATAGAACTGAGAATGTAGGAGAAAATGGAACAGTTTTTACTTAGGTTAAGATGAGCAGGGGATGTACTGGAGACTGTGATGGGATAAGAGAATAGGAAGTGGCTAAGGTTTGTAACCGGGCAACTGAGGGTGGATTTAGAATAAGCCAGTCTCAAGGCTCATACAGAAAAAGAAATATGATGTGATGTGTGATTTGATAAAAGACTCCAGTTCAGCAAGGTTCTGGTTACTGGTAGTTTCTAAGCTACAGGTGTTGTGAGGGATTCAGAGATGAAAGCAAAAGGAAGGATGAAACATGTATGATCAAGTCAGCAAACATTATGACTCATCCTCTGTAGGTGGTTTAAGACGAAGTTAAAAAATAAAGGTGTATCATGTTGAGGCGGGGTTGACAATGGGATAGGACCATTTACAAGAAGCCAGCTCCAGGTGGGACTCTAGACAAACAGGAAAGACCAAGTAGAAGCAGCAATTTAGACAATATATGGCCGAGTTCAAGAAAGTCAACAGAAGCAACAAAGGGCAGAAATATGCCTAAGTTCAGGTAACCAGAGTCAGCTATTGGGAGGTCAGCAGAATTATGGAGCAAGTGGGGTACATGAATCTGATTTTAGAAAACAGACTTTTTGCTTATCTATTTTTTGCTGTCTGCTATTCCTGTGAAGCCCTGGGCCTTTGAGTATCAGTTCTAGCCAGGAAGAGCTCAAAGACCTGCCATAGTAGCCTATCTTTGATGAGAATAAAAGATTGAGATTACCTTACAGAAGATTAGTAGAGGCTAATGTATTGGTTAGGATGCTTTTGACTACAATAACAGTTAGACACAACTGAAAGACCCACACATGATAAAGAAATATGTAACGTGGCGAGCGAGGTGGCTCACACCTGTAATCCCAGCACTTTGGGAGGCTGAGGCTGAAGGATTGTTTGAGCCCAGGAGTTCAAGACCAGCCTAGGCAACATAGTGAGAACCCCTCTCTACCAATAAAAAACAAAAATAGCCCCGTGTGGTGGCATGCACCTGTAGTCCCAGCTACCGGGGAGGCGGAGGCGGGAAGATCTTATGACCCCAGGAGTCTGATGCTGCAAGTGAGTTGTAACTGCGCCACTTTACTCCAGCCTGTGCAAGAGTGAGATCCTGTCTCAAACAAACAAGAAGAAATTTATAGGCTGGGCGCAGTGGCTCATGCCTGTAATCCTAGCACTCTGGGAGACTGAGGCGAGCAGATTGCCTGAGCTCAGGAGTTTAAGACCAGCCTGGGCAACAGAATGAGACTGTCTCAAAAAAAAAAAAAAAAAAAATTATAATATGACATGAAAAAGTCTAAGGACAGGGAATTCCAGAGCAAGTCAAACTAGCAGCAGAACAATAGCAGCAGAGCAAGTCAAGGACACCATCCATTCCCTCTCCCTCTGTCATCCTCATACTTAGCCCTGATTGCCACAGTATATTCTCAGGATAAATCTAAAATATTTCTTTTGGGGGTTTAGAATCAGAAAATTTTAAAATTAATCCTGGTTAGTTAAGTGTTTTGGTTAGTTGAATTCTAACTGACTGAAATTCTTCTTTAGGTCTTTGTTGTTGCTGTTTTTCTTTTTTGTTGTTGTTGAGACAGAGTCTTGCTCTGTTGCCCAGGCTGAAGTGCAGTGCTGCAATCTCCATTGCAGCCTGCCTCCCGGGTTCACGCAATTCTCATGCCTCAGCCTCCTGAGTAGCTGGGATTATAGGCATGTGCCACCATGCCTAGCTAATTTTTGTATTTTTAGTAGAGACAAGGTTTCACCATGTTGGCCAGGCTGGTCTCGAACTCCTGACCTCAGGTGATCCACCTGCCTTGGCCTCCAAAAGTGCTGAAATCACAGGCATGAGCCACTGTGTCCAGCCTAGATCATTCTTTGTATTTCATATCTTGTCCAAGATTTCATTCTAACATCAGGATCTGATCACTTTCATGGTTATAGATGAATTTCCTTTATTTCCATTCTCAGAACATGAAGAGATGACTCTAAATATTTCTTTTGAGGAAGTAAGTGGTACACCTTAAATTTGCATAGTAGTACACTTTCACATGGTTTGCCTAATCTAATCTTTACAAATATTTGTGAGTTAGAGAGAGCAGATATTAATAGCCTCATTTTAGAGACGAGGAAATAAAGGCTAAAGTTTAAGTGAATTGCCCAAGGTCACTGAGAAACTACATGGCAAAACTGAGATTTAAGCCCAGATATTCTATCTTTCAATTCAGTGCACTTTCTACTTGTGGGGACAATAAATCAGATTTCTCTGGGCCAGTGCAAATTTCGCATATCAAGTCACAGTCTCCCCATTACTGCACTCATATTTGTTGAAACAAGAGTTGTTTGTTGCTGTCGTTGTTTTGTTTATTTTTTGTTTTTTGTTTTTTTGAGACAGAGTCTCTCACTGTCACCCAGGCTGGGGTACAATGGTATGATCTTGGCTAACTGCAACCTCCGCCTCCTGAGTTCAAGTGATTCTCCTGCCTCAGCCTCCCTACTAGCTGGGATTACAGGCACCTGCCACCAAGCTCAGCTAATCTTTGTATTTTTAGTAGAGATGGGGTTTCACCATGTTGGCCAGGCTGGTCTCGAACTCCTGACCTCAAATGATACACCTGCCTTGGCCTCCCAAAATGCTGGGATTACACGCATGAGCCACGGTGCCCGGCCAAGAGTTGGTTTTTAAATTAGAAAACACAACCATTATAATTAAAACTGTGGGTGGGCTTCCAAAGGAGGAATCAGGTCAGATACTCAAGCTAATACTCTAATTTCAGTGCAATGGAAGAATGGCTGTGTCTTATCCCTTCCCACTCTACAACTAAACAGTGAAAAAGAGAGAAGTTTAATAAATAAAATGGAGCAGGAAGGTTGCAAGGACAGAGGTAGCATTGCTTAAGGGAGTGTGTCACAGATCTTGCTTACCCTCAATTTATCCTATATAAAATTCAGTAATAGTAACTATAATACAGTGTTTTGTACTAATAAAATAAGACAATCACTTTAAAACAATCAATAAAGGTAGTTTGAGTATTAGAAGAATAAAGAAACTCTTGCACATGACCCGGGCTCTAACTTCAAAGAAAAAAGAAGCCATAAGATACGAACCCCCTTAACTCCCTACCATGAAATCTTTAAACTTATGACCTGTATCTGATGGCCCATTTCCTTCCCTTTTGCTCTTTTCTTTTCTATGGAAAATCCCTCTTCTGCTGTACTGCCTTCCTAGAAACCTTTCTCCAGTTCCAGTCATCAACCTTTTTTGTTCTTCAGACCCCTTCCTATCAGCACATAAATATGGTTATTCAAAGCACCCTCCCTCAACTCATTACCCTGTCAGCTAACTCCCCTATTTCTCTCCTCTCCTTCATAAACTAAAGAACTATCTCTGTCTTCCATCTCTCCATCAATTCCTACAACTCAATTCTCAATCTACTGCACTGTGGCTTTCTGCCTCCCCAGTCCATCAAAACTACTCTTACCAATAGACATGATGACTATATAGTGTATCGTCCAAACCGGAATTTTTGAAAATACTATTTAAGTCTTCCTCCCCTACCCATCATTCTATGGCATAAAACCCTGTTCATTTCCTTCATACTCTGGAATTATATATTTACTAGTTTACTTATCACTGTCTGTCTTCTAGTTTACTGCCAAACTTCGGGGATACTGAAGTTTAGTTGCTCTGGTGCCTGGCATTCCCAGCACCTGGCATGATTTTGACACGTAGCAGGAGCTCAGTAATTCTTTATTGGATGAACGGATACATGAATAAGCAGATGAAAAAATAAACAATTACCTTGCAGAACACTTTCATAAAATAGTGGCATAAATACTATAAAATTGAAAATACTGTAGCTGGATCTTTGTATCCTATTTAAAAAATCAGCAATGGAATCTCTGAGATAAAGGTTAGACAACCAAAAAAGATCAGAGTTGACACCAGGAGGAAGGTAAGAATGAGTGGGAACAAGTCGAGAGAACTGGTGAATTCAAACCATTTCCTCTTTTCTTCTTTGATACTTGCTATCTGTGTAACCCTGTTTTAATTCCATATCTTGCACCAGAGAAAATTACACTAATGAACAGGTAAAACAATCTTTCTGGCCGGGCGCGGTGGCTCAAGCCTGTAATCCCAGCACTTTGGGAGGCCGAGACGGGTGGATCACGAGGTCAGGAGATCAAGACCATCCTGG
>NW_012116143.1:1850112-1862429 GCF_000951035.1 Colobus angolensis palliatus | reverse complement strand
AAAAAAGAAAAAGTCTTTCACCTCTGAGAATAAATATTCCAAGCATGCTCTGTGGTCCCATTTTTTTTTGAGACAGTCTCTCTCTGTTGCCCAGGCCAGAGTGCAGTGGCGCAATCTTGCCTCACTGCAACCTCCACCTCCTGAGTTCAAGCGATTCTCCTGCCTCAGCCTCCCAAGTAACTGGGACTACATGCATGTGCCACCATGACTAGCTAACTTTTTTGTATTTTTAGTAGAAACGGGGTTTCATCACGTTGGCCAGGCTGGTCTCGAACTCCTGACCTCAAGTAATCTATCCACCTTGGCCTCCCAAAGTGCTAGGATCACAGGCGTGATCCACTGCGCTCAGCCCCCAACTTCCTAGTTTTGGGGCCTACATCCCGAATACTATAGAGCTGTAAACAAGATTTGTTCTGCCCTCAGAATGACAGCCCTTGTGCCTTTCCTATTTAATATTACAAATAATCACAAACCATGTCCATGGTATTTGGTAGCTGCAAAAGGTCTCAAATAGGAGAAAATGTACCTGCAAATATAGCATTTGAAAGCTGCATGTCCTATCTTTACAACGCCATCTGTCACTGTATCCAGGGAGGAGGGGTACAAACTGGGAGAAGAGTGGGTCCCAGAAGTCTCTGAGGCATGCCTCCTGTGTTGTAGAGAACATTTCCTTCTAGGACAGAAGCCACCCTAACCTCTCTTCTAGGACAGTGCCACAATACAATTATTTGGTAAGATAGCAATCAGACAGCAGTCATGCCAATTTTCCTACATCAGTTAAGGTACTTCTGAGTGAAGCAACAAAACCCCTGACTCTAACTGGCTAAAACAATCAAGGCGATTCATCAGCTCATGTATTTGAAAAGTCCAAAGGCAGGGCATGCTCACGCATTTTGAAAAGTCCAAAGGCAGAACTCCGCCTCTCTTTCTCTGTGTTTCCCTGGGCTTTGCTCTTCTTTGTGAGTTGACCTTGTCCTTAAACTGGTCTCCCTCTTAGTTGCAAATGACTGATAGGACCAACACTGGTTACTTACGTCTTCATTCCCATTAAAGGGTAGGAAACTCTTACTTCACTCAGCCATTAAACTGAAGTTCAGCACTTTGTTCTGATGAAGCCATCCCAGAACCAATCATAATGGCAAGAGAGAGGGGATTAGAACCATCTTTGGATACAGGCAAGAGTCAATCCATCCCACCTATGATGCATGGCTGCAACTGAACGCAGGAGGAGGGTGTGATGCAGGAGAGGCACCATCATCTATGTATCCAGCCTCTGCACTGATACCCTTGACCCCCATGACTTAACATTACACACACACACACACAACTCTGAGAAACAGACTGTGTTTTTAGCCATTATCTCTCTCCCTGCCATCTTTACCTCTGCTTTCTCAAAACTTTTGGCAGGGAAAGCAAGGCAGGAAAGAAGATGAGAAAAGATAAGACAGAGAAGATATAATGTGTCCTTCATTTTAGTAGTAGAAGGACTCTAGAAAAGATTGAATGATTCAATCTGTATAGCTACTCAAGGTTTGCAGCTGTGGCCAGCTCTAGTCCTGTTGACAACCAGATATACACAGTGATCAAGATAAATTCTGTTTTGGGAAATTCTAGAAGAGAAAGTAAAATAGGTAGATTACCCAAAGGTACTATACAAGTCTGGACAATTCTCCTTCAAACCAAATACTACCCTTTGGGTTAGTCATGTACTTTTAGTAATTAAGTAAAGGAGCAATCTAAAAACATAAAAAATTCTGCGCATAATTATTCACAATAGCAGTAAAAAAATTGAAAACAAGTTAAATATTCATCAGTAGGTGAAGTGTTACATAGATTATGATATATCCATTAAATGGAACATTAGGAACAATATTAAATAATGGTTCTGAAGGCTCTGTAATAACATGGAATAATATTTATAATTTATTACTAAATTAAAAAGCAGAATTTGACATATAAGTGTAAAATATACATATAAAAAGAGACTGGAAAGAAATGTAATAAATAATGACCTGAATTTTACTGAAACGTGATTGTTTTCTATTTCTCACCTTTTTGTGATATTGTCACATTAATTTTGCAACTGAAAAACATTAGAAAGCACTATTAATTATAGATATCTACTTAGCATTTGCCTCTGTGCTGGTGGAATCATAGTTACAATTAGCTGGTCTGTTCTCTGCCACAACAGCACTCCATCATGCATTCAACAAACAATTTTTGAGCACCTCTTATGTACTAGGCACCTGGGATCTATCAGTGAGCTCAACGAATTGGGTTCTGCCCCTATCCTTATAGCCCAGTGAAGAACACAGATAAGCAAATAATTTATTGCAAATTAGGAAAACATGTTATAAAGGTAATCAACCCACAAGAGGAGGGGTAACCTGCTTCAAAAGGGGGTCAGAGAGGATTCTGAGGAGGTAGTATCTAAGTTGAGACTTGAGGAGGAGAGAAGGGGCCAGGAACTATGAGTGCAATTTAAGCAGAGAACCCAGGATGAGAAAGAGTTTGGTACAAAGGAGGCTGGTGTGGCTGAAGCACAGTGCAAGAAGAGAAGAGAGTGTATTAGTTTGTTTTTACGCTGCTGGTAAAGACATATCTGAGACTGGGAAGAAAAAGGGATTTTATTGGACTTACAGTTCCACATGGCTGTGGATGCCTCAATCATGGTGGGAGGCAAAAGGCACTTCTTACATGGTGGCAGCAAGAGAAAATGAGAGAAGAAGCAAAAGTGGAAACCCCTGATAAACCCATCAGATCTCATGAGACTTATTCACTATCATGAGAATAGCATGGGAAAGACTGGCCCACATGATTCAATTACCTCCCCCTGGGTCTCTCCCACAACACATGGGAATTCTGGGCGATACAATTCAAGCTGAGATTTGGGTGGGGACACAGCCAAACCATGTCAGAGGGGTAAGCAGGGGGCCAGATTATACAAAGCCTGGATAAGAATTTTGGATTTTATTCCAAGTGCAACATGAAGTCACTAAAGGGTTGTGTAGAGAAAAAACATGGCTTAGTTAACCTTTTAATAAGATCACTTTAGTTTCATTGTGAAGAATTAATTGGTAATGGATGGGAGGCAAGATAAGAAGTAGAAAGACCTGTCAGGTCTTTGTAGAAGATGGTGAACTGGGCTGGGGCGGTGGCTCACGCCTGTAATCCCAGCAATTTGGGAGGCCAAGGCAGGTGGATCACCTGAGGTCAGGAATTCAAGACCAGCCTGGCCAACATGGTGAAACCCCATCTCTACTAAAAATACAAAAATTGCCGGGTGTTGTAGCACGTGCCTGTAATCTCAGCTCCTTGGGAGGCTGAGGCAGGAGAATCACCTGAACTTGCGAGGCAGAGGTTGCAGTGAGCCAAGAACACACTACTACACTCCAGCCTGGGCAACAGAGCTGGTCTCAAAAAAAAAAAAAAAAAGATGCTAAACTGGATTAAGGTAGTGGCAATGAAGCCAAAATGGGAGGATCACTTGAGGCCAAGAGTTCAAGACCAGCCTGGGAAATAGAGCAAGATCCTGACTCTCAAAAAAATTATTTTAAAAATTAGGCTGGTGGTACACATCTGTACCCTCTGTTTCTCTATCTGTAGTCCCTCTGTTTCTCACCTTTTTAAAATGATATTGTCACATTAATTTTGTAATCAAAAAAAGTAGCATTATTAATTACAGATTACTTAGCATTTGCCTCTGTACTAACTACTGGGCCCAAGTGACCCTCCCACCTCAGTCTCAGGGCTGCAGTGAGCTATGTCACACCACTGCACTCCAGCCTGGGCAACAGAGCAAGACCCAATCTCAAAAAAAAAAAAAATAGACCAGAGGATACAGAGAGGTGCCGGGAGAATGAGACATCAGCAATGGTGCCCAGAAGACTGGTTTGAGCTATAGGGTGTAGCAGCGGCATTTACAGAAATGGGGAAAGGGAGGAAAAAATAGATTTGGGGGTAAAATGAAGAATTTAGTAAATTTAAATAACCTAAGACAGCACCATATAATTTGCTTATAGACTCCTCTCTCTCCAGGAAGACCTTTAAGGGTGAGGAATATATTTCACCTTTGAAGTCTCAACATTCGTGAACAATACAACATGTTGCAGACTACGTATTTAGTGTTTGTTAAATGAACATCACAACTTTGCAAGTAATTCATTCATTCCAGTATAATAAGATTCTAGTTATTGTGAAAAACCATTTAAACAGTTTTCCTTACCAAGGAAAAGTTGATAGATGATTAATTTTTCTTTAACTTAAAAAGAGAATGAATGTGATTTAAAAAATTTTTTTTGTTTGTTTAGTTTTCTGTAAAGTAAAATAGCAGTTAAAAGCTTAAATGTGTGTGTTCACATTCTTGGGCCTGCTACTAACCTTCTTCAAGTGATTTTACCTCCCAACGTTTCAGTTTCTCCATTTGCAAAAGGGAGATAATAGTGGTTGCCTTATCTCACAAGGATGTCATGAAAATAAGTCAGATAAATTGCTTTGCCCTCCTTGGAGAGGGGCTCTAGAAAGTAAGCATTATTAGATATGATGATGAATACCCACAACTTCAAAGATATTTTTAAATTACCCCCCACCCCCTGCCCCCAAGTCTTTGAACATGTTAAGCCTGTGAATAGCATTGGGTTAGGTGTTTATACATTTCTGGCAAGCTTTCACCTCTTGTTAAAGCAGTAAATGGTCTTTGAACAAATGTATTTCTCATTCTTTGATAACTATGCTTCCTTGTTTGTACACTTGAAAGATGATTATAATCTGGCATATGAGGTCAAGTTGAACTCCTTGGTGCCATAACAGTTCAAATGTAGCTTTAATTTTTTCTTCCAACGTTGAAAATAAATCACCCAGTTCACTTTAGCAAACTGCTCACATTTTTTAAAAAGATTGTGGGGAATATAACTGTTTTTGCAACTGATACGTATAATGTTTTTCATTTTAGTTATAATATCCTCATTGATCATACAAAAAATTCAGTATTTGTATTTCTTCATTTTTGCATGTTTCTGTTTTCCTTAAATTGTTTTTAATAACTATAATTATGCCTTTTAACACTTATATAGACAGCCATAGTACACACATAAATATTACCAAAGAGAAAACCTAGGGCCCCAAGACAAAAAAAAAAAAAAGATAGTCAAACATCATCTAGAGAAAGATTCTAGGTGCAGGTGTGCATCAAGTTCATAATTGGTGTTATTTTAAAAATTCACAAACCATTAGCACTTCCACTCCATATTCTCTCTTAACTATATACCCAAGTCAAAACCACTTCCTGCTGAAGTCACTACAACATACCCATCAGAGCACTGTAAAATCATTACTTGCAAAGAGTAAGACAGGCTTCTCCTCTCGTTAATAGTACCAGTTGCTGTCACACACATTACTCATATATTCTCCCCACAACCACCCTTTAAGGGAAGTATTAGTACATCTGGTTGACACATGTGTGGAATGTAAAGTTGGGTGACTTATGCTAGATTCCCTCAGCTAGGTTAGAACAGGGTAAAAGTACAGAACCACAATAATACCCTTATTTCCATGTCTTCCTGTTTCCTTTGTATATCAAGGAAGAAATGAGAATTTGAGGCAACACAAATGAAGACCATATATACTTTGATACCTATCTAGGAGGGGAGATATAAACCAGAGTAAAGGACAAATATGGGAAAAATTGCCTCATTTCCACTGAGTGATGGTGGAACCCTCTTCACATCCCATAAAGACTGACAGAATGGACATGAAAGACAGGCCCACCTCTCAGGCAGAACCACTGGAAGAAATACCCTAACCCCTATACATGAAGGAGTAGCATTACTGCATTACTACTTTTTTTTTTTTTTTTTTTTTGAGACGGAGTCTCGCTCTGTCACCCAGGCTGGAGTGCAGTGGCTGGATCTCAGCTCACTGCAAGCTCCGCCTCCCGGGCTTACGCCATTCTCCTGCCTCAGCCTCCCGAATAGCTGGGACTACAGGCGCCAGCCACCTCGCCCGGCTAGCTTTTTGTATTTTTTAGTAGAGACGGGGTTTCACCGTGTTAGCCAGGATGGTCTCGAACTCCTGACCTCGGCTGGGATTACAGGCTTGAGCCACCGCGCCCGGCCAGCATTACTACTTTCAGAATATTATTAAAATTTAATTTTGAAACTTCTCTTTAGTGATATTCCCAGAAACCTATAAAAGATACCAACAGTGTAAACTCCTCTCAAATACATTTATTTTGAGTAGGCCTTAAACTGGTAGGATGGTCCAAACCCTCACCCTTCTAGGGAAAGCATTCAGGAATGCTTAAATTTGCCTAGGCCAAAGGTCACAAATTAATAGCCTATAATGCACCGGATTTTATCTCAAAAGGTTTTTTGATTGGCCCATTGCAATGACTTCAGCTATTAACAACCTAAGCTAGGAGGTCCCCAGGCCATCCTTACATCTGACAAACTGACGACAAATTGAGGGGTTCCCACTATTCCTTCAAGTTTCATAATTCAGTAGAATGACTTACAGAACTCAGGAAAGCGTTATTTCGGTTTTATTACAGTTTTATTATAGCAAAAGGATGTTTATTACAGTTATTATTATGGTTTTATTATAGCAAAAGGATTCAAATCAAAACCAGCCAAAGGGAGAGACACATAGAGTGAGGTCTGGGAGGGTCCCAAAAAGAAGGCTCCATGGTCCCTCTCCTCATGTTCTCAGGGACACACTTTCCTCCTAGCACACTGAGTACTGCCAACTACAGACGTTCATCCAAGCTTCCGTGTGTCCAGTTTTTACTGAGGCTTCATTACAGGCATGATTGGATGAATCACTAGTCATATGGCTCAGACATGTGGCTCCAAGTCTCTCAAGAGGTTGGGATAGTATCACGGGGCCCAAAGCCCCAACACTCTAATCACATGACTGACCAACTCCCAATCATGAATCATCTCGTTAGTGTAAACTGTTGGGTCTAGTCCAATGGGTCTACCATGAAAAGACATTCCCACCATTCTTGGTGAATTCTAAGGGTTTAGAGGCTACTTCCCAGGGTTCAGGAACAAAGGCCAGCCAAATTATTTACTATGCACTTATATAATACTTAAATTTGATTTCAATTTAGTTACCAACATTCTATAATCAGGGGTGCTGACATAAAAATCTGATTTTTGCCTTCTCTTGCAATATTGACAATTTTAGGCTCAATTTCTGTAAGACTGCTGCCTCCTTCAAAAGGGACGCTCATTCTCCCCACCATCTCTGTAGTCTCTATTTTCTTATTCCTGGTGTGATTCACTTCTTTGTTTCCTTTCTGTCCACTGCAGACATTTAAATTTGCAAATCCTGGCTTAATTCTTGGGTATTTTTGCTGTTTTTACTTCCATCACACATTATTACCTTAAAAGAATGAACATGGAAGGAACGACAGTTACCTTTTGTCACTTCATTCTCATCTTAGTTTAAAACCACTCCTTCTTTACACTTTGTATGAGGGTGGGTGCATGTGTACACACGCTTGTGCCTGTGTTATCTATTTGTCTCTTAAGTCTTGAGCCAGGCTAACATGGAATTTTTGACTGCAGAATCAGGACAAGCTGAATTAAAACTCAATGTCATCCTCAGAATCAAAACCCATAACCAACCTCGGACCTTACAAAGGAAGCCCCTCATTCTGAAGGACAAAAGAAAAAGCACGTTTCTCAGTATTTTTAGAGCTAACGCTTCCTTCATAAGCATAAAATTCTCACACCCTTCTTTTTGTGAAATGCAACCTAAGTAACTGAAAATAAAAAGAACAAGTATCGTCATTTGCAAACTTCATATAACCTTTGTCTCACTATACCCCTTTGAGAATCACTGGTTTAAATCATATAAAAGGCATGAAAGAAGCCCTAAGTACCTCAGGAGCCATGTGGACACCTATAGTCTCTCTCAGATACAGGTGTCACATAGACCTTGAAGTACAGTCAACCCTCAATATTCGTAGATTCTGTATTTGTGGATTCACCTAGTCACCAAAATTGTTTATAATCTCAAAAGCAATACCTGCAGTGCTTTCACAGTCATTCATGGGCATGTGCAGAGCCCTGAAGTTTCATTTCCCCAACACACAGTTTCCCAGTCCTGCCTCTGTAGTCCGAAAAGGACACTATAAACAAGTGTCCTATTTCTGGTCTATTTAATGGCAAGTTTTTCACATTTTTGTGCTTTTAGTTGGTCATTGTGCTGTTTACAATGACCCCCAATCATAGCGCTTAAGTGCTGTCTAGCGTTCCTAAGCACAAAAAAGCTGTGATGTGTCTTACAGGAAAAAAATACTTGTGTTAGCTAGGCTTCATTCAGGCTTAAGTGATAGTATTGTTGAATATGAGTTCAATGCTAATGAATTAACAACATATTTTAGGATGTCTTTAACAGAAAGACACACAAGATTATGTACTGTTTGACAAAAATGGTGTGACTGAATGTTCCCAGAAACCTAATCCTGTAACTCCTCTGGAAGCAATGGTTCAGTATTCACTAATTCAGTGTTCACTGAGTCTTCACAGAATGTAACTACTGCAAATAACTAGAATCAACTGTACTTGTAAAAAAGTGAAACAAACACAGCACAAAATTACATCGAAGAGTGTTGGGGCAGGAGTGGATGTGGGGTGGAAACCAAGGTTACAACTATTAAGGAGGTTATTTTATTTTAAACCAGAAAGTGATGATGGAGTTAATGCTAGCCATCTGTCCCAGGTTAACCAACAAAGCGTTAGGGTGCAATACAGTGAACAGAACACTGGACTAGAAGTTGGGAAGCCTGGCTTCTGGTCACAACTCCGCAAAAAAATTAACTTACGCAAGTAAATAACTTAGGCAAGTAAATAAAACCCCTCTCAGCAGCAATTTCTTCATCTACTAGGGTCACTCAAATCTGTGGCAGTAAGAAGTCACTTTTGCCATAATTATGATGTACAGAAAATTTTCACATACATTATCTCACTGGATGACCTGTATGGTCATCCAGGATGACTGACCGTCTTTACTCCAGAATTACAAAACTTAATCATTTTACCAAAAAGAAAAAATATATTGAATGTTTATAACACTAAGAATTGTCCTTTGGACTGTTTGTAATAGACATGTCACAGGGAGGACTTCAAATATGAGCTAGAAAACAACTATGCACTTATTTTTAAATTGAATGTATTAAATCACTATTTTCTTTTTAAAAATGAAAGAAAAATATTCCCAGTCTGTTGCCATTCTTGCTTCAAGGCCCTGCACCACGACAAAAGTTGTAAATGTGGAGAAGCAAAAGTACCACTAGGTGGAGTAAGAACAAAAGACATGCATTTCTCTGTAGTTCAAGGAATCCCCGCCCTCTTGAAAAAGGGATCTTAGTCCCGGCACGGTGGCTCATGCCTGTAATCCCAACACTTTGGGAGGCTGAAGCAGGCGGATCACCTGAGGCCAGGAGTTCGAGACCAGCCTGCCCAACTTTGCTAAAAATACAAAAAAATTAGCCGGGTATGGTGGTGTGTGCCTGTAATCCCGGCTACTCAGGAGGCTGAGAGAAAATCGCTAGGAACCCAGCAGGTGGAGGTTGCAGTGAGCCAAGATGCGGTCACTGTGACACTCTGGGTGTCAGAGTAGGACTCCGTCTCAAAAAAAACAAATTGAAGAAAAAGGGATCTTAGATCACCC
Source organism: Colobus angolensis palliatus (assembly GCF_000951035.1). NCBI lineage: Eukaryota > Metazoa > Chordata > Mammalia > Primates > Cercopithecidae > Colobus > Colobus angolensis. The sequence continues at coordinate 1,852,751 of NW_012116143.1, read as the reverse complement.
TGAGTAAAGTGAGGCTTACTGAAGCTGAGCTACTTCCTCAAGATGCCAGACAAGTTCTTGGCAAAATCGTAACTGGAATTTCATTCCTTACTTTCCACAAAACTATGCTGATTGGAAAAGTATTTTTCCTTATTTAGAGAACATTACCAGCAACAGTGGACTCTAGAGGTTCTTTTACATTTCTTAATTCTAATAGTGCTAAGAAATGTATCTGCTAGACAATTCCAGGGGACCTACTTTAGGTAATAGGTTAAAAAGCTGTAAATATACACGTTTATAAATTTACTGACATGGTCTTAACTACGGACCCTTTCAATCATCAGGATTCAGGCTATCACCCTAAAGGTGGGCCTTTATATACACATCCCTGGCATCTCTCTTGGCAACTACTCCCAGAAGACGGGTCCTAAGGAATTGAAGGTATGGATTTGGGACGTAATTACCTTGTCGTGATGAGTGGACAGAATGGCCCGTTTGCTTCTTTCAACCTAGTGGGCCATCACCTTTTTTTTTTTTTTTTTTTTTTTTTTTTTTTTGAGACGGAGTCTCACTCTGTCTCCCGGGCTGGAGTGCAGTGGCCGGATCTCAGCTCACTGCAAGCTCCGCCTCCCGGGTTCACTCCATTCTCCTGCCTCAGCCTCCCAAGTAGCTGGGACTACAGGCGCCTGCCACCTCGCCCGGCTAGTTTTTTGCCTTTTTTTTTAGTAGAGACGGGGTTTCACTGTGTTAGCCAGGATGGTCTTGATCTCCTGACCTCGTGATCCGCCCGTCTCGGCCTCCCAAAGTGCTGGGATTACAGGCTTGAGCCACCGCGCCCGGCCCAGCTTATTTTCTTAAAGGAAATCAGAGCCAATTCTTGAGGGAGACTGCCGGCTGGGAGGGTGGGGGTGGTGGAATATATTCCTCTGTAAATTTCTTTTCCGTCTTTCATTATACCTAGTGTTCCGTTATTGAAACGCTAAGCTTGTGGGGGTTATTTATATCCTACTGCTCAAGGTCATCGCCAAGGTGTAATTTTTCAAAGAAATTTGTAACCTTCGGCATAAACCGATGACCATTAAAGGAACACAACTTGAATTTTCGTTTAGATCTTCTAATTAAATATTCATTAAATGCTTAATGATCTCTCAAAAAAAGAAATCACTGCCCTCCCACACCCAATTGAGGGCACTGGTCGAGATCTACTTTGGGAGAAGCAAAAACCTCAATAAAACCTGCAGAGCAGGAACTAAGTTGTAATACAACCATAAAAGGCAACAAAAAGCCGAAGACCGGAGAACCCACGCAGGAACGGCCCCAGGCAACCTCGGCTCACTGCCCATTCATTTTGGCCAACTTTGGAGATGCCTTCACGTCTCCTGACAATTTGCAGCACACTGGCCCAGTCAGTCAGATTTGGGGATTCACAAGCCCCCACTGCCGGCGAGGGGTGACGGATGGGCACGATCGGCGTCCCCTCACCAGCAGGAAAGCGAACTGCATGTGTGAGCCGAGTCCTGGGTGCACGTCCCACAGCTCAGGGAAGCGCGCCGCGCGCGGGGACTCCGCTCCGTTCCTCTTCCTGCGGCCTGAAAGGCCTGTACCTAGCCCTCACCCCCGAGAGACCCGCGGCTGACAGAGCCCAACTCTTCGCGGCGGCAATGGGCGCCTCCGGAGAAGCCCCGGGCCGACCACGGCCTCTAGGCGGGGTTCGGGGGCTGGGCAGGCGACCCGCCGCAGGTCCCCGGGAGGGGCGAACGGGCCAGCAGCTGACATTTTTTGTTTGCTCCAGAATGAACGGTGGAAGGCGGTAGGCCGAGGCTTTTCCGCCCGCTGAAAGTCAGCGAGAAAAACAGCGCGCGGGGAGCAAAAGCACGGCGCCTACGCCCTTCTCAGTTAGGGTTAGACAAAAAATGGCCGCCACCACTCCCAGGCCCACCCTCCGCAACCCAGAGCACTGCCGGGCTAGTCCGCTTATAAAGGGAGCGGCCGCCGACCGCGCGGATTGGCCAAGCTTATTCTCGCGGCTCTCGTGATAGTCACTCTGGCAGCGGGCGGGGAACGGGAAATTAAAGTTCCATTTCCGGCCATGAGGAAAGACGCTGACCTCCCGCACGTCCGAGAAAGGCTTTGCGTCTTTACTTCCGACCTTCTTTAAAGGTGAAACTAACTTGAGGTATCAGAGGACCTTTTTTCTGTGCTCTGCAGACCAGACGCGGTTCACCTCGACTACCTTAAAAATGGAATTCACAGGAAGATTTTAGGGCCCAGGACACAGAATACTGATTCCTAGTTTTGATCATTACATTTTTTGGAGAACTTTGTGAAAATAGATTCCCAGGCAGCACTGACTAAAGCAGAATCTTGTCTCGGCTCAGTGGGATGCGTCGGAGTTCCTACCCTGCCCCCTTCTCCTTAGAATGCCTTCTCCAGCCCCTCCTTGAGCAGAGGATGACTTTAATCAAGTGTAACTACTACATTATTAATCTTAAGGACTGGATCTCCCTTTTATTAGGAAAGGTAGGCGTTTCAATCATTGACTTTGCTTTAAAGTAGTGCTGTGTCTTGATGAGGGAAAAAGAGGGGAGTAATCCACCATAAACTGTAACGAATTCTTTTTTTTTTTTTTTTTTTTGAGACGGAGTCTTGCTCTTTCGCCC
>NW_012116143.1:1846738-1849532 GCF_000951035.1 Colobus angolensis palliatus | reverse complement strand
AGTTTTTTTGTATTTTTTAGTAGAGACGGGGTTTCATCGTGTTAGCCAGGATGGTCTCGATCTCCTGACCTCGTGATCCGCCCGTCTGGGCCTCCCAAAGTGCTGGGATTACAGGCTTGAGCCACCGCGCCCGGCCTGTAAAGTTTTTTAAGGACAGAATCTGACTCCTGTTTTTAGCACTATTGCACTTAGCACAGTACCTTACATAGAGTAGATGCTAAATGCTTTGAGTTATATGTCAACACCACTACCATTCTCTTAGCATTCCACATTATCTCAAACCCTTCTTTCCCCTTCATATCTAAGTAGGCACTACATCTTGTCAGTTTTCATAATTTCTTTTTTTAAATTCCTATTGCTTATATCTTGAGTACAAGACTTGGCACTTTATATCTGGACTAGTAACTTTCTAACTGATCACCAAATCTCCAGGGCCTTCCCTGTTCAATTTATTCTCCAAACTATCACCACATTCATCATAACATAGTTTCCTTATGGCTTCTGCTTTTAAATCTTTAATTTCTCTCCTTTGCATATTGGATATTTAGCACTTAAAGCCTTTCAGTCCCTGGCCTTCACTTAACCTTGCTAGTCATAGCGCTTGCTCTTCTCTATATGAGCTCTTCACTTGAACAAAATCAGTCTAAGCTAGGCGTGGTGGTGCACACCTGTGGATTCAGTTACTTGGGAGGCTGAGGGCAGAACCCAGGAGTTGGAGGCTGCAGTGAGCCATGATTGTACTACTGCACTCCAGGCTGGGAGACAGGGCAAGACTCTGCCTCTAAAACTAAATGAATAAATGCATCCATAAATAAAAATTTTAAAAACAAACAAAATCAATCTATTAAACATGCCCTGAATATGCTTTGTTCATTCTCATCTTTAGCAACTTGCTCATTTTAGTATGCTTGCCTGGATATCTGCCCTCCATCCCAATGCCACCCCTTCCATGATGGTGTACCTCTGCTATGGAGTCTCTTTCCTCACCACAGCAACCTTCTTTCCCTAAACTTCAATAAGCTTAAATCTTATCACTCATTTGGCACATAGCATATTGTACTACAAATGCTCTCTTCCAAGGGAAATATAAGCTCACCAACATCAACTTATAGAAGAAACACTATGGGAAACATTATTTTAACTTGGTTCTACTCAATAGACACCTGTTCTTGAGCTTCATCATTATTATCCCCAAGCCCATTATAGAAATACAACAGAAATATTGGCATCCCAATAGTTGAAGTATTTTCTCTTCTCCCAGAAACACATAATATCCAAAGTTTCTGTCACATATACTCAAAACATTTTCTTCTAACCATTTTATCTGTATTTCAGAAGCATCTTTGGTGTACTATGTTGGGTCCAACTTCTTTAAATTCTGCAGCAGTGATCCACATGTCCTGGAAGGCAGACAAGGATGCAAGAATAGAACCTCCCATCCACACTGATATTTTCCTTTCTGGGGGAGCTATAACTTGCACAGCAGTGTTGGCAGGAGCCACCTTTGCTATATCCTTAACTAGCCGCTTGTCTAAACCAGGGAAAGAGGTTGATCCCCCGGCAAGGATAATATTGGAAAAGAAGGAATTCCTCAGGCCTGTATCACATTTCATTATGCTGCTGAGGCATATCTTATCAATGCCAGGGGCCTCAAGGTTCATACGACACGGAGAGAAGAGGGCCTCTGGACAAGAAAAGAGCTGGTCATGGAGCCGGACGACCTGCCCATCAGGTAGTTGGTAAACTTTCTCTAGACAATCAGGTTTCTTGGCCATTTCCTCTTCGTAGTTCATTGCCACATAACAAAAGGTCTCCTTGATGTCTTCAACAATCTTTCTGTCTGAAGCACTAAGCAACATGATACCATGGTTCTTCATTAGCACCATGAGGTAGTTGGTGAGGTCAAGGCCCGCCAGATCCAACTGCTGCACACCATGAGGCAGACAGTAACCCTCAAAGATGGGCACACTCTGGGTAACCCCAGCACCTGAATCCAGCACAAGACCAGTAGTGAAGCCAGCAGCAAAGAGAGCCAGCACAGCCTGGATGGACATATAGAAGGCAGGAACACCCAGATGCTCAAAAAACACTTCCACGATCTGTTGCCGGTTGGCCAGTGGGTTCAGGGCTGGCTCAGTAATCAAGACTGGGCCATCACACGGCTTCAGCTTTAGGTTATAGTCATAGATATGCTTCCACATGATCTCCATGTCGTCCCATGAAGTAATGAGACCACGCTCCACTGGGTAACTGTAGGGAGAGCACTAAGATCAATGACAGCTTTTTATTTTTCTAGTTCTATTGTCTTCGACCATCAGTTAATTCCCTGCGTTTATTACCAATATCCCTTTATGGGCAATAACTGCCACAGCCTCTCACAGAAGGTAAGTGTCAGCAAAAATTAGCACAGCTACTTACCTCTGCAATTTTTGTTGCTTTCTATTTTCTCTCTCCTTTGGAAGTTTATGACTTTTAAAAAATTGGGAAATGTCCACATTATTGTATAGTTTAAATGTCAATTGAAGAGAATAACCCAAGTGACAAAAGGAACCATGAGTTAATATTCTTAAATGAATTCGTTCGATAACTTTATACGTTTGAATACATTTGTATAGCCACAGAGAGCAAAATGTTCAGTTTTTTAGATGTGTGGTACCCATGGAGATTTGTGACCCGCGCGTTTGTAGTAACTCCAGCTGGCTGGGGCTTTCCTGCTCCCTGCTTCCTTATCCTTTCTGTCCCCATTGCGCACCTCCTTTGGGGTTCTTCCCTGCCCCACCCCAACACCCCCAGT
>NW_012116143.1:1817010-1846483 GCF_000951035.1 Colobus angolensis palliatus | reverse complement strand
GAGCTCCTCCAGTCCTGAGCTTGGTCACCCACACAGAGTTCTAGCCCGCCCAGGGCCGCGCGGCTCTGGCCCTTGGCGCGGCCGATAATGTTCGGGTAGATAAACTGGGGCTCCCGGCTCCCAGCCAGGCCCGCCTTGATCACTCCCGAGCCGTTGTCGATCACCACCGGAAGCTGGCAGTGGTTCATGCCGCCGCTGCCGCCGCCGCCTGTTGTCTCTGGGCCGCTCTGGCTGCGGGCTCTGCCGGGGCCGACTGCCTGAAACGCCGCGTCACAGAGGCCCCGGCACGGCCCGGTGAGGCCCGAATCCTGGGGTTCGGGAGGCCCCCAGGCGCAAGGACTCGCTGGACGCACTGTGCTCCTCTTGTCACCGCCCGCTATTGCTTCTCGCAGGAAGCCCACCCCAACCCCTGGAATCCCGGAATCCTAGTATCAGGAAAACCCGACTTTCCCATCAAAAGATTCAACTCTAACACTTCACAAGTGCATTTCTCAAATACCCAAAAGAGCTATAAAAGCAGTTTTATTTTCCAAAGCCACTGAATTCTGGTTAACTGGTGGCGGTTCCGGGGAGTTCTAGAATTCGCCCTTGAAACTGGGGAAAAATGAGACTTAAAAGAGGAAAGTTGTCGCAGGAAGGGAGGCAGTGTCTGCTTCTGAAACGTTAAACTTCTAAAATAAGGAGAAAAATGCTGGAATTTAAATGAGTTTTAAGTACGTTTATTATTTTTTCTGTACACTGGGCAATGCTTTGTTGTGTTTCTTCCTGTGATTTCCAAGCAAAATATACGCAATTAAAACAAAATAGTAGTTCCTCGCACATATATATATATATTCGAATTATATCCTTCTGGTGTAATCTGCAAGCCTCATTCCCTACTCTTGATTTTTAGACTGAAGGACGTGCCTGCCTTTTTGGAGGAAAAGTGAAGTTTCTCAAGTCGTAGGAAATTCAAGTTTGGAAAAATTTAAAAGTACATTGCATGTCAATAAAACGCATCTTGGTGTCTGATTCTGCATACCCTGTAGAGAATTTTAAAACAAGCAGTCAATTTAGAACCTCTGCTTGGTCTTCATAAGCAAAAGGAGGAAATTCAAAAGTAATTTTACACGTCCTTCCACCAGCAGCTGAAAGGATGGCTTTTTCGCGGCTGAATAACGAAAGTTCCCTGCTTCTCCCCGGACTCTGAGCAGCTCAACCTGCGGAAAGGATGTATAAATAAAACCTTCTTTCCCAGGAGACCAAAAAAAAAAAAAAGTGTACCCAAAGGAAGGGCAACTCGGGAGTGCCTGGTTTCTACCGCGGTACCTAGGCGCTTTGGAAGAAAGTGCATGCAGATTCAAGCTTTTGAAATGGTTTCGCACTGTTCAATTGGGCATAAATTGTTTTTCACTTGAGAATTGCGAATTGACACATATATATCAAGGACTACACAACACACCATTTGCGGTGCGGTTTCCGTAGTGTAGTGGTTATCACGTTCGCCTAACACGCGAAAGGTCCCCGGTTCGAAACCGGGCGGAAACAACCAAAATTAGACATTTTTTTCTAAGCTTGAAAGAAAGCGTGAGATCACTTTTTTTCTTTGGTTAGCGTGAGATTTATATCGGCCTTTCAAAAGACATGATCTTGATAGCAATTTGAGAGTTCGAACTGTAAGTTTTTATGTTACTTTACTCGTTCACCAAATATTTTTATGGAAGCCTTGCCACGTGGAACACGTGCCCCGGGTTTAAATGAATTTGACTCACCAGCTAATACATAAAGAATACTGTACAGCCTATAAGGAAAGATCAAAGTGTAAAAGTGGTTAGTCCTGTCGCCTCCTGAGCATTTTTGTATTATGTCACTTGGTTTTTCGTCTGAAGTGGATGTAAATAATCGTATTAAAAATCTTCTAGTCCAGACGCAGGAAAACCTTTTCCGGTATAAAGCCCACCTTCCTCTAATGTTGCGCATGCCCACTGTGCCCAGCTGCTCCGCTTTCGTGCATCCCAGACTCCTGTCACCAGGTAAGGGCATCTTGGAAGCTGAGCCACAGTTGGCTGGGGCACAAAAAAACCAGGGGGTGCCAAGAGTTTTCAGGTTCGTAAGCGGGAAAGGGGTGCCGAGTCTCAGCTAAAAAATCCCCCATGGCAGAGATCCGAGTACACATGCAGCAGTTTCCACCGGTGGGGGCCCCGAGAAAGGGGAGGATGATGGGAGAAGACAAGCAACTACAAGCCCCCGCATCCAGTGCGCAGCTGGCTTCAGGAGAGAGGCCCGCGGTGCAGTGCTGCCGGGCCTCGGCGCAGAGCCGGGGCAGAGCGCCAGACGCTGACTGCCGACACCAGAATGCTCGCGAAGAGGAAGACAGGCGGAGCGCTGCGAGCTAGCGAGCCCTCAGCTCTCGTATCCATGACGCCTGCTGCTTCGAGGGACCCCTGGCATGCTGGGGAGTGGGTCTCTGTGGGCCATCCTGTCCCGCCCTGGCCGGCACCGGATCCCCACGGCCCCAGAGCCTCCCGCACTGCCACGGGATGACAGTGCCGGACATGACGCCACCGTGGAAGGAAGGGAGGGGCGGAGCGTGGCGCGGTGACGTCCTCCCAAGATGGCGGAGACAGAGTGAAGAAACTGTGTTCCCGCACTTGGGTTGCTATCGGTGAGTTCCTACTTCACCCCCAGCCTGCCATTCCCGGTCTCTCCAGAACCTGGGCCATCGGAGGGCAGGCTCCTTGGAGTTCCCGCACGGGTGCGGGCGCAGGTGGAAGGCTTGGGTTAGGCAGCCCCGGAGTGGCCTGGGCCACAACCTCTGCTGTGGCAGTTCGCGGGAGTGGGAGCTGGGCAGAGGGCAGGGCGGCAGAAGCCGAGGAGGGACTGGCTTTGGTTGTCACTCTCGGATGCCGCCTCGCGTAGAGAGAGTGGGAAGGGAGAAGGTGTGGCCTCCTCGGCGCGAGTGATAGAACCTTTGACAACAAGCCGTGGCCCGGCACATTCCCGGCTCTATGGGCAGCCACCTCGCGTTTTGGAGAAACTGCACTGGGGAAACACAGGTTTCGGTGACTTGAGAGCAGTTTTTAAAAACTCGTACTGTTCTGCCCCTATCAGTCCCAAGAGATCGTGTCTGAGTGGCTTAAAAAATTTTGTAACATAAGTATGTCTACTGAGCTTGAAAATCTGAGGGTTCAACTGATGTGAGAGCGTCAAGTTTTGCGGTGCTTTTTTCAGGTGGTAGAAGTGTTGCCATTCACCATCACTTATTGATATGTCCAAAGGATTGTTAGTTGGTCAAGGGAACCAAAGATAGAAAGGCACCCATCCCTTCATTCTTAACCATATATGTTTGATAAGGATTTTCAAGGGGGCTAAAATTGTTAAAGTTATGTCCTCTGTCCCTTCCCTCACTGAACGTTGATGAAAACTTATGGTTACTGATTTACTATTTCTTTTTGTCTTTTAGATCAAGGGTAGAATTCCATTCTGATATCAAAATGCAGTATTCGCACCACTGTGAGCACCTTTTAGAGAGACTGAACAAACAGCGGGAAGCAGGTTTTCTTTGTGACTGCACCATAGTGATTGGGGAATTCCAGTTTAAAGCTCATAGGAATGTACTGGCCTCCTTTAGTGAGTATTTTGGTGCGATCTACAGAAGCACTTCTGAGAACAATGTCTTTCTTGATCAGAGTCAGGTGAAGGCTGATGGATTTCAGAAACTGCTGGAGTTTATATACACGGGAACTTTAAATCTTGACAGGTAAAGTACACATTTTATTTCCAGTTATAAAAATTAGTCAGTAGTCTTCACAGCAAAAGTAGCTTTGTGTTTTTTCCCTTCATTCTCTGAACTCAAATTCTTCAACTATTTTATGCATACAATGTTTGTTTTTATAAAGAAATCAGTATCACTGATTTAGGATGAGCAGGCAATATTTCATAAGCACAGAAACCACAGGTGATAAACAGTAAGATTTCTGACATTAAACACAATGAATTTATTTTATTTTATTTTTGAAACGGACTCACTGTCACCCAAGCTGCAGTGCAGTGGTGCAATCTCTGCTCACTGCAACCTCTGCCTCCCGGGTTCAAGCGCTTCTTCCACCTCAGCCTCCCCAGTAGCTGGGACTACAGGCGTGCACTACCACACCTGGCTAATTTTTGTATTTTTTTTGGTAGAGACAGGGTTTTATCATGTTGGCCAGGCTGCAAACACAAAAAATTCTAAATGACTTCCAGTTTCCCATTGCTTTTTGGTCCTTGTATTCCTCTGGTCTCTCTCCCTCATTCTGACTCCTGTTATCTCTATTAATCTACCAGTACTAATACTGAAGTAAGGTCAAAGATGCTAGAATGCTTCTCTAAGATGCTTACTATTATCACTGCATTAACAAAAAATGGGTTCTGAGGAATCTGATATTGCAGGCACTGTGTGTCTCCCCTATATAATGAACCATATAATTAGATTAATATCAATACATTTACTGATTGTAGGGGAAAAGGTGGAGGGAATAAAAGCAAAGAGAAACTGATTAAATGACCCCTGTCTTATTTCTGCCTCTCCTATGAAAGTGGGAACATGAGTAGACTGTTCATAATCTTCTGATATAGGAAGATTATAGGCTTTGGAATTAGATCTTTCCTGTCAGTTGCTATGTCTCCTTGAGCATGATGCAATCTCTCTGAGCCTCAGTTTCCCCATCTGTCAAAATGAGATGGTAATAACTACCTTGAGGCTAAATAAGGTTTTACTTGATCCTTATTCACTTCCCTGTGAACATTAATTTCTTTATTTTTCTTCTTTACCCTGTCCTCCCCCTTTAATTCCACATTTCTTGGAGAAAAATTAGAAAAAAGAAAAAAGAAACACCTGAAATTCTGCTACCCACTGGTAACCCCTGTTAACCCTTTGATATATATTAATTCATTCTTTTCCAGATCTTGGTAGAGATGTGCATGTATACAGTAAGCAAAATCTTTCCCTCCCTTTTATATTGCAGCTTATCATGGAAAGATACTTATTTAAAAATCTAGAATCAGGGTGCTCATTAATCCTTTTGACAAGGAAACATTCTTGTGCAAGAAGTATCCAGTGTGGGGAGGGGAGGGAGAGAAAAGTAAACTTTCATACTATTTTGGAATTATTTTTAAATTTTGGTATAATGAAATCTTCAAGTGAGTTCTTGATAAGTTGATTAAGGGAAAAGAGCAGTGTGAATTTTGACTGGCCTTCAATTTAATGGTTTCCCTTTCTCAATTAACTATGCAAAAAAAAAAATCTTCATTTGAATACACAGTAGAGCACTTTTCTTTGAGACTTCATGCAAAGAACCAATGTGAAGAACAGCCAGGTGTTTTGTTCAGTCTCTTTTGGTACATTTATCTTTCCTGGGGACTGGGGAGCTAATTCCTTGAGTTCAGCTAGAAATGCAAGAGAGGATTTATACCAAAATAGAAAGGCTTACAACTTAGTGATTAAGAAAACAGGTAGAATAATAGAATTAGTTGGCTCAGGGGCCAGATTACCTTGGTCAAATCTTCGTTCTAACATTCTGTGCTCTTGGACAGGTTACTTTATTTCTTTGGACTTCTGATTTTTCACTTGTATGTAAAATGAGGATTACAGATTTCATAGGCATGTCCTGAGGATAATCTTATAAAGCATTTTGGCATATACCTGGCAATATGCAATTAAATGACCTTCAATGACTGTTCACAAGATGTTATCTAATACTTGTAAACAAAAGCAAATCTGTTAGAAGTAAATGTTGATTGGTGCTCTTAACTGTGACTGAGATTATAGCCATCTATGAAATAGTTTGTATGAATTACCATTTCAATGTTGAACTTTTTTTTTTTTTTTTTTTTTTTGAGACAGGGTCTCTGCACCCAGGCTGGAGTGCAATGGCACAATCTTGGCTCACTGCAACCTCCACCTTCTTAGGTTCAAGGGATTCTCCTGCCTCAGCCTCCTGAGTAGCTGGAATTACAGGCACCCACCATCATGCCCGGCTAATTTTTGTATTTTTTGTAGAGATGGGGTTTTACCGTTTTGGCCAGGCTGGTCTTCAACTCCTGACCTCAGGTGATTCGCCCACCTTGGCTTGCCAAAGTGCTGGGATTGCAGGTGTAAGTGACTGCACCCGGCCTTGAACAATTAATGTATAACTTCCTGCTAACTTATATTGGTCTTAAAGGCTACCTGACCTTGTTATCTGTTTGGCAGTTCATTTTATGGAGCAGTAAACACAATTGGAGACCAAAAGATCTTTTTTAGTGGCCCAGCCCAAACGACAATTTTTGAAAAGCTGTTGTGACGCTAAATTAAATAAGGGGCAACAGACAGGTGGCACTTGAGGCAAAGCAAGTTTAATTAGAAGATGTTGAGAACATGGGTAGAGATTTGTAGATACTGCAGGATACTTTTAGAGATCTTAGAGGTTCATGACACTAGTTATTTTTTATTTCAAATTTTAGTCCTTTAAAAAAAATAGTGTCACCAGCACTGTATTTACATTGTCAGCTATGATTAAAACCCTTTTCTGGCTTATACTTACAACAAAGAGAGAAAGAGATCATCTTCCTAAAGATAAACTATATTTAGGGAAAAAATCAAGTAGGAAGATTATTTGAGAGTAAGGGGGGTGTGTGTGTGTTTCTATCCTCAAATACTTGTAACAGTCATATTTTTAGTGTTAATACCAACTCAGCTCTAATTTTACAGCTAAGAAAGTTGAACCCCCCAAAGATGCTGACTTACCCTAATTAAGTCAGCTAGTAATGCCAGAGCCAGTGCTAGATTAATCAAACAACCTTTCACCACATTGTGAACTTCTGAAGGGCAGAGACTATTTATTTATTAATATCTTAGTACCACACATGGTAGATCCTTAGTAAACATTTGACTAGAATATTGAACACGGTGGCTTAAGTCTTTGTAATTCTCATATCACAAACACTCCAGCTAATTTGGGTTGAGTATCACCAGAAAAGGTTGAGAGGGTTGCTAGAGAGAGTTTAACATTCTAAAACCTTGTTCCTCTAAGTGGGTTCCTCTTAGCAACATTGGCATCACCAGGGAGTGTATTAAGAAATGCAGGCAGGCTGGTGGCTCACACTTTGGGAGCCCAAATTAATCCTAGCATTTTGGGAGCCCAAGGTGGGAGGATCACTTGAGGCCAGGAGTTCGAAACCAGCCTGGGCAGCATAGCGAGACCCTGCCTCTACAAAAAAAAAAAATCCAGGCGTGGTAGCACATGCTTGTGGTCCCACTTACTTGGGAAGCTGAAGCAGGAGAATCTTTTGAGCCGAGGAGTTCAAGGCTGCAGTGAGTTATCATTATACCAGTGCACTCCCGCTTGGGCAACAGAGGAATGTCCCATCTCAAAACAGAAAAAAGAAATGCAGAATCTCAGGCCCCATCACAGACTTACTGAATTTGAATCTATATTTAACAAGATTCCTGGGTGATTCACACGCACAGCAAAGTTTGGCAAACATAATTAAAGTCCCTCACAGGGGAGCAGGAGAAAACAGTAGGAAACAAGTGTCATTAGACTTTGCCTCTTTTTGCCTCTTGCCAATCCAGAAAAGTTGGTTGCTATCTGAAGAGGTCTCAGGATGAATGGAGGAGGTAGTGAGTTGCCATCAGCTATTTTTGTGTTCTAGAGTTTTTTGTTTTTGTTTTTTAAAGCCAGAAAATTTAACATTTAATTTTTCTGCAGTGGTTCACTGACAGCTGTGAATAGCCATTATCTTTCATTTCTTGAAGTTCTGTAAAATTGGAGATTTTCACCTAAACATTATTCTGAATGAATTTATAAATATATTTTTCTCTTAGTGATGTCTTTTTCAGCATTCTGCTTCATTAGGTCTTTAAAATACATTGAAGAATATATGCAGCTCTGTTTCAAAAAGTTTCTCTTTGATCAGAATATTGTCATGTAGCCTTGTTTCCTTACAGTTGGAATGTTAAAGAAATTCATCAGGCTGCTGACTATCTCAAAGTGGAAGAGGTGGTCACTAAATGCAAAATAAAGATGGAAGATTTTGCTTTTATTGCTAATCCTTCTTCTACAGAGATATGTAGTATTACTGGAAATGTTGAATTGAATCAACAGACTTGTCTTCTTACTCTGCGAGATTATAATAATCGAGAGAAATCAGAAGTATCTACAGATTCGGTTCAGGCAAATCCTAAACAAGGGGCGTTGGCAAAAAAGTCATTTCAAACAAAAAAGAAGAAGAAGCCTTTCAACTCCCCGAAAACAGGGCAGAATAAAACAGTGCAATATCCCAGTGACATCTTAGAGAATGCATCTGTTGAATTATTCCTAGATGCAAATAAACTGTCCACACCTGTAGTAGAACAAGTTGCACAAATAAATGATAATTCAGAACTCGAGTTGACATCAGTTGTGGAAAATACTTTTCCAGCACAAGATATTGTGCAGACTGTTACAGTGAAACGGAAACGTGGAAAATCACAGCCAAACTGTGCTCTGAAAGAACACTCTATGTCTAATATAGCGAGCGTCAAGAGTCCTTATGAGGCAGAGAACTCTGGGGAAGAGCTGGATCAGAGGTATTCCAAGGCCAAGCCAATGTGTAACACATGTGGGAAAGTATTTTCAGAAGCCAGCAGTTTGAGAAGGCACATGAGAATACATAAAGGAGTTAAACCTTACGTCTGCCACTTATGTGGAAAGGCATTTACCCAATGTAACCAGCTGAAAACGCATGTAAGAACTCATACAGGTGAGACGGGTGTGTGGGGAGATAAAATTATTTTTATACTGTGACTAAAATAGTGTATTTTTATAGAGAGTACTTAGCACACACTACTTGTGATCAGAAGTTGGTATATTTTTCTATTCATCAAAGTATTTAACAGTGTTAAACTGTTGAAAATTTGTTTGTAATTGTAACCAAGTATTTAATGGCTGTTTAAGCCCTATTGCATCAACTCCTTATACCATTTTCCCTCCAAATAAGCATGTTGATTTAGCTTACCAAGTATTTAACAAAGACATTAAAACTGATAAAGAGAAAATGTAATTACAATTCAGGCCAATTTTCAGATATTGCCAACACTTATTACATACTTTCTAGACTTTGTTGACTTCTGAACATGTTCATTGGAATTACACATACGGTGTTCCCTCAGCTTCTACAGTTACCTTTATTTTGCATGTCCTCTGGTTGTAAAGTATGAGCACCCATTGGTACATTTAGATTCATACTTACTTACTTATTTATTTATTTATTTATTTTTATTTTTTATTTTTTATATATATATATTTTTTGAGACACTCTCACTCTATTGCCCAGGCTGGAGTGCAGTGGTGAGATCTCGGCTCACTGCAAGCTCCGCCCCCCGAGTTCACACCATTCTCCTGCCTCAGCCTCCCGAGTAGCTGGGACTACAGGTGCCTGCCACCACGCTCAGCTAATTTTTTGATATTTTTAGTAGAGACTGGGTTTCACCGTGTTAGCCAGGATGGTCTCGATCTCCTGACCTCGTGATCTGCCTGCCTCGGCCTCCCAAAGTGCTGGGATTACAGGCGTGAGCCACCGATCCTGGCCCTAGATTCGTACTTTTTTAAATGCTGTATGTACTTCTCTCATTTTGAATTCAGAAACACTAATTTCTTCTAATTCTACTGGTGTTTTCAGTGGTCTGGAAAAGATTGTATTTGTTTTCAATTCCAGCAGTTAACATTTTCTTAATAACAAAGCTAGTACTGTTGATGAAATCTTATATGACTTATGCAACCAAAACACTATTTTCTTCTAAATATAAATTTTATTGTTCCTTTAGGTGAGAAGCCATACAAATGTGAATTGTGTGATAAAGGATTTGCTCAGAAATGTCAGCTAGTCTTCCATAGTCGCATGCATCATGGTGAAGAAAAACCCTATAAATGTGATGTATGCAACTTACAGTTTGCAACTTCTAGCAATCTCAAGATTCATGCAAGGTAAAAAACCAAATGAGTTGTTTAATCTTTTAGTCTCTTAATCACCATAGTCTTATGAATAGACTATTATATTAGAATTCAGGACAGTAGAATTTTAATTGTGGTTCCACCAAACGGTATTAACACATTCAAGGAACCACAAGGAAGCCATAGTAGTTGATAGGAAATAAGCGGGGTCAGGGGACTACTAGGAAATAAGGTCAGACTGATCCAGAAATAAGATCAGAATGGTCCAGAATGCAACTTAAGAGGATCATTCTGGCTGGTATAGGATTATAAGAGTCGAATCAGGGTAAACAGGAATCTATAGATAAAAGCCAAGCAAGGGTGATGGTGGTTCAGGCCAGGGTGGCAGCAGTGAAAGAAATAAGTGCTAGTAGATTCTGGATATATTTTAAAGTTAGAAATCACAGAATTTGCAGACAGACTGATTGTATGTGAAGTCTGGAAGAGAGTCAAAGATGATTCTGAGGTTTTGGGCCTGAACCCTTATAAAGATGGAGTTGCCATTAACTGAGATAGAGAAGGTTTGTGGATAGAACAGTTTAAGTGGAAGTGTAGCAATTTACGATTACAGTTATGAGCATGTTAAATTTGAGATGACTTACACTTCTGAACAGAGATGTACAATAGATAATTGATTATCTAAGTCTGCAGTTCAGGGGACTGGTTTAAGGTGAAGATACCAGTTTGGCAGTCATCAGCATATGACAGTATTTAAAGCTATAACCTTGGCTAAGGTTACCAAGAACGTGAATGTGGACAGAAGAAATCAAAAGATGGTCCTGAGGCACTCTTAACTTTATGGGTTCTGAGAGATGGGTGAGAAACAGCAGACTTAACGAGGAAGGGGCAGCCAGTAGAGGAGGAAAACCAGGAAAGTGGGCTGCCCTGGAATCCTAAGTGAAGGAAGTTATTCCGGTTGGGAATGGTCAGTTGTAAAATTCTATGATAGGAAGATGAAGACTGAGAATTGACATAGATTTAGCGAAGTGGAAGTCAGCAGTGCTCTTGACAAAAGCATCATGAGTAGATGCTAGTAGAGAAGAAATGGAAGTAGAATACTTGGAGTCTCAAGGTTTTGGTAAAGGGGATCAGAGAAAGGAGGCGCAAGTAAGGTCAAGGGTGTTTGTTTTTTTGTTTGTTTTTGTTTTTTTTTTAATATGGGAGATATCAGTATATTTGGATACCATAATCCAATGGAGTGAGAAACATGGATGATGTAGGATTGGGGAAATTGCAGAAGTGATATCATTAAGTAGGATCTCAAGTATACATATTGGAATTGATGGATCCAGATGAACTGTCACCCTCATGTTATATGAATTTTTCTCAGTGAACTAGGAAGCAGTGGGTGTCACCTGAGAGTAACAATGGGTGAGGAAATGCTGATGGTTTGAGGAGAGAGTTTTCATGAGTCAAAGAGTGACTAGACTCGTGGAAATAATTGCCTGCAGTATTAGGGGCCCACTGACAACCATATGAAGATCATGGAAAAACTTTTTGAACTGATCTCAGAACTAATGTTTTGATAATAAATATTTGTTTTTGGCAGTGTTTATACTGAAACAACTACTGATTTTAAATACATAGTCTTGGCCTGTTAAGATGACATGAAATAAAATGTGTAAAAAATTTCATGAATTCTTGCTATATAGACTGATCTCCAAATTGTTTTACTTATTTAACTTTATATTTATTTACTAATAGGAAGCATAGTGGAGAGAAGCCATATGTCTGTGATAGGTGTGGACAGAGATTTGCTCAAGCCAGCACACTGACCTATCATGTCCGTAGGCATACTGGAGAAAAGCCTTATGTATGTGATACCTGTGGGAAGGCATTTGCTGTCTCTAGTTCTCTTATCACTCATTCTCGAAAACATACAGGTGAGTTTGACAGGGAGAGACTGCTTAAAATAAAGTTATAAATAAAAGAAAAAGGGGACTTGAGCCTTTAGCAAAGTAGATCGGAAACTTTGTAGTTAGATATGTGTTTGTACTTCTATGAGCTGTTTATGATTTTCACATATTGGTTAAATATAAAAGCTGACTTATTTTCTAGAATAATACAAGGTGAGTGAAATAAATTATATAACTTACACATTAAAATCAGTGAGATAATTTTGATATTACATAAACTTGCATTGAGATGCGTTTTGTGACTTTAAAACTATCTTTTCAGCTTCCTGAAGGTCATCTCCTATAGTTAGGGTTGGGGATTGGGTTTGGGTTGAACATTGATGTTTTTAACTTGTTAGTACCTTTCCTACACAGATATTCTGAGATTTTCAAATTAAGTAATTCAGACACAAAAGAGCAGTTTGGAAACAAACTGCTTTTTTAGGGTACATTTTTAAAAGACTTCCCTACATGCTTTTATTCTCCTTTATTAATATAGTAGATAGCAAGAATATGTGGGTTTATGAATTGACATGTTCTTAATCATATAAAAATCAAATTCCATGCCCAAATCATCTCTACTAGAGGGGACATTTTTAGGAATAAAGTTTTAACATATGAAAACTTATGAACAGTATATAATAATTACTAACATTCATTGACTTGGATCACTGAAAATATCTCTAAAGTACAATATAGAGAGGTTTTAATTTAAATAATATTTCAGAAAAGCTTACTTTAGATTATTTGTAATTGATAAATATTATATTGGTATAGTACACCACTTCGCTATCTTTTATTTTCCATCTAGGTGAAAAACCATACATATGTGGTATTTGTGGGAAAAGTTTTATTTCCTCAGGAGAGCTCAACAAACACTTTCGGTCCCATACAGGTCTGTGTTTAGGGAGAACGTATTATTTTTTGTTCTCTCTTAATTTCTTTTTATGTAAACCTTGACTTTTAAGCCATTATGGACTATATGGTATTTAGTCATACTATACCTATAGCAATATCTTAATGTATAAATATCAACTTATTTGCTTATTTTGTCTTTTTTTTTTTTTTAGTTTGGAGTATGAATTAAATTTGTTAAAGAATTGTGTTGGTTTTCCAAGAAATATGCCAGATAATCAATAGTTTTTAAATGATTTGGATTAAATTGCACAGATATACCAAGAAATGAAAAGGAATAGGTAATACCAAGATAACATCAGATTTTCTTACTAAACAGTGTTTAGTATGCAAGTTTTAGGAACAAATTTTAATTTTGACATGTTTATCGTAAAAAGTAGTTTGTAAATTGTATAAAGAAAATATTGAATGTAAAAAATTTTGAAAGAAAGGAAAATGCCACTTTGAAAGAATACTGTTCTAACATTCTCTTTTTAAAAATTCCTCCTCGTAATTCCTACCTAGAATAATGTGAGTACTTAATAGAGATTTAGTAACTTTTTGGTGACTTTATATTCGCACACACTTTAGTTTACACCATAAAGCACTGAACAGTTCTTATTTCCAAAGAAGTGTAATATTGTAGCATGTTGGCAGTATTTTTAAGGATTTTCTAATTTGCCAGGTACCTGAGAGCAGAAACCATGATTATTACACTTATTTTCCCCCAGCTTTATCTCTTAGCCAGTGTCTGGAATATAATTGACACTCACTAAATGTTTCATAGAAATACAAGAGTAGGTTTAGTTTGCAAGTACATTTCTGTTCATGAAAATGCTCAATTTTTCTTGAGATACAGATTTTTTGTATAAAGGAGTGACTAGGTTGTATAGAATCTTAAATTTCACTATACTATAACCAGGTGATTAAAGTGACAATTTGAAACCAAATTTAAACACTATAATAATTTTTGCCTTGTGTTCATAAACATTGATATTTTTGTCTTAGCTAGCAGCTTTTAAAATATTGAAATTTAAACTTTTTAATTTGTTTTCCAGGAGAGAGACCATTTATCTGTGAATTATGTGGAAATTCTTACACAGATATTAAAAATTTAAAGAAGCACAAAACAAAAGTCCATTCTGGTAAATGCTTATTTTTTTGTTTTGTTCTTTTTTTAATTTGGTGCTTGTATGAGTTCTATTCCTTAAAATGTTGAGATGAGATGTACATTTAAGCAGTTTAAGTTAAATGTCTATTTCAAAAACTAGGTATATACATATGAGGAAAGTAGCTTTTTTACAGAAACATTCATTTTGGATTTCTTTTCATATTGAGCCTCTTATTAAAAAACTTGAAACATTTCCTCCTTTTAAAACCTGACTTAATAACAGTCCCAAGCGTGAATGAACATGTAAGCAAACTATGTGTCACTGTATCCCATCCTGGAGTCTGGATAACTCAGGGTTTACTACGGTTATTATGAAAAAAAAAAAGGGAGGGGGGTTGTTATCATGAACACGAGTCCAGAAATGTTTAAGAGGAAATAGGGAAACAGGTAACCCTACACTGCTATAATATATAAAAATGGAAAGCCAGACAACAAGTCTTGAGTCTGTTGGTTAAAATGAATTCTTGAAAAAGCTTCCCTGTGCTTACCATTTTATTCTGTCATTATTAGAAATGACACTAGACCCTTCTGGTGTGTAAATACTTAAACATCATAAGTATTAAGTTAGAAACATTTGAAAACTACAGTATGTCATTAATTTAACCACTTGTTAGATTTCTGCAAAGTGTACATTCAGGGAATGTGAAGTTAAACAAGGCATAGTTCTGGTACTCAAAGCACTTACAACCTGGTGTGCGAGACCAGAAACCCAAATAAATAATTACAAGGGAAAATTTAGGGCATAATCGACACAAAAGTGCTAAACAAGATACTGTTTTTCTGAGGTAAGTACTAGAAAAAAACTTAATTTTAGGGAACTTGAAGGATGGAGAAGAGTTCAAAGATGGAGATGGGAAGAGAGAATTCCTTCCAGGCAGAGAACACTGTGAAGAGTCAATGGGACAAGAAGGAAATCTTGACTAGTTGAAGTGAAGAGTAGTTTGGGAAGAATACAGATAATTGGGCCGGGCGCGGTGGCTCAAGCCTGTAATCCCAGCACTTTGGGAGGCCGAGACGGGCGGATCACGAGGTCAGGAGATCGAGACCATCCTGGCTAACACAGTGAAACCCCGTCTCTACTAAAAATACAAAAACTAGACGGGCGAAGTGGCGGGCGCCTGTAGTCCCAGCTGCTACTCGGGAGGCTGAGGCAGGAGAATGGCGTAAACCCGGGAGGCGGAGCTTGCAGTGAGCTGAGATCCGGCCACTGCACTCCAGTCCGGGTGACAGAGCGAGACTCCACCTCAAAAAAAAAAAAAGAATACAGATAATTACAATTTTACGAAAGCAGTTTTGTCTACCTAACAAGGATGGTGAAACCGAAATCATGTCAACACTTGAGGGTAACGGAAGCATGTTAAAGCTGTTGGAAAATTTGAAGGCAAAAGTACATCTTTAGTCAGTGTGCTAATTGTTCCCTTGAGTAAAGCAGAATTTCTCACCTCTGAAAATATATGAAAGTGCCATACATACTATTCTGAACTCACAGAATAATATGAACAACTTATTAAAAACATTCAGTGAATGAATAGAGTATTTCTTATCACTATTTAATACTTTGAGGGAGTTAAAGAAGTATGACTTGACATTTATTCTCAAAGAATTTACAGTCTGGTTGAGGATTCAAGGCATACCTGAGTAGAATGTTAAATGGTAATAAGAGAGATAGATGCCACAAGACAGTATATGAAAATTGACAAATGTATGATTAAGCAGATAAAATAGCTCACCCTGTTTCATTCTTAATCAAGTCCATTTTTTTTTAATGGAGTTAGTGCTTGAACTTAACCTTGAGGCCCAGATTAAATTTACATAGATAGTGAGGAAGGCATATCTACAAAAGAGAAACCACTTGAGTAAAGGTATGGAGGTTGGAATGTAATTTCTGGGAATGGTAAGTACATTAGTCTTTCTTGTTTTTAAAGATAATGTAGATTTTTTTTCTTTCCATTGTAGGTGCAGATAAAACTCTAGACTCCAGTGTAGAGGATCATACTTTCAGTGAAAAAGATTCCTTACAAAAAAGTCCTTTATCAGAAACTATGGATGTGAAGCCTTCTGATATGACTTTACCATTAGCTCTTCCACTTGGGACTGACGACCATCACATGCTTCTGCCTGTCACGGATACTCAGTCTCCTACATCAGATACATTGTTGAGGTCAACTGTGAATGGGTATTCAGAACCACAATTAATTTTTTTACAACAATTATACTGACTTTGTGAGGAATATGGAATTGCTAAGATGTCATTGGTAGCAAACATCTCTGGTAAGGTGCATATATTCATCTCTGATAAGGTGCATAAATTCCCAATCATTTGAGTTGTGACCATTATTTTTCATTCACTGAAGTAAAAGCACCTGATGCTGCATCACAACTGCAATGTTTGTTTTTATTTTTGGCTTTTATGTCTATACTCCGCACAGCTTTTTTTTTTTTTTTTTTGAGACGGAGTCTTGCTCTGTCGCCCGGGCTGGAGTGCAGTGGCCAGATCTCAGCTCACTGCAAGCTCCACCTCCCGGGTTTACGCCATTCTCCTGCCTCAGCCTCCCGAGTAGCTGGGACTATAGGCGCCCGCCACCTCGCCCGGCTAGTTTTTTGTATTTTTAGTAGAGACGGTTTCACCGTGTTAGCCAGGATGGTCTCGATCTCCTGACCTCTGATCCGCCCGTCTCGGCCTCCCAAAGTGCTGGGATTACAGGCTTGAGCCACCGCGCCCGGCTATCCACACAGCTTTTTAAGGAATGAATTATGTAGCACTATTTTGGGTGGATGAGTTTTATTTTATTTTAAAGCTGCCTTAATTCCATTTTTATTTTGCATTTTAGAATTGCCCTTGATTTACTAATCAGCCAGTTAATGTGATTCAGTTTTGACCTGTGGGATTTTAAAATTTTCCTGCCCTCAGAATTTAAGCAAAATCCATGATAGTATCAGCCCAAGAGTGTGTTACTATTTGTAAGCCCCACAGATCAATACGTAAACTATGGAGAAAAAGTAAAGTTTCATATTTCCACTCGTGAAAATTTAGGTGCTGAATAAGAATTGTGCTATTTCTCTATTAATATATTCTGTTAGAAATAACTTTTCTAATGAAACAACAGATGTTTCTCAAAATCTAGAAAAGTGCATATAAAGTTTTGTTCATTTAGAACTCAGTATTCTGGAGAAAACCAATGGTCAGTACTTTTGGTTTGAGTTATCTGAGATTATATTTTCAAAATGAATTTTAAGTAGATATTTGGTGTTTTTATCTTGTCAAAGACAGTTTCAGAATTTGATTCAGTTTATGTTTTATTCGGTTTCTAAAATATTGGAGATGAGGAAAATGTACTTGAGTTTTGAAATATTTTGGTAAGCCTCTCTTATGCCTGTTATGCACTTTTAAAATAAATATTAAATTCCAGAAAGAATTTTCTAGATATAAACTTAATGCATACTAGAAATCACTCGGCTTCTAAATTTGGTACATTATATTGCATAAAGAGTTAAGAAATTAACCTCAATTATAAGTAAACATTTTGAGTTAGCAGAAAGCCAACTTTAATTAAATATTTTATATTTGAGTTTTCTATAAGTTTGGGATTTGTTAATTTTATAAATTAAACGACAACTGTTGGTTGTGGTTGTAGTTTCACAATGGTACTTCTCCTTCCAATCGAATGTAGAAAATTCGTTATTATCCTGATATTTGTACCACTCATCCCCATGCCCCTTTCCCCACATATTAATTTATTTCACTGCCTGATCTTTGGATATGAAATTATCAGTTCCACGAAGTCAGTTTTTATATTGCCGATCAAACAGCATGGTGACATTCTTTCTTATTCTTTTTTTTCCCCCCACAAGGCTATTTTTCAGTGTGAGATGACATCATTTCTTATTTCTGCCATGCTGTGACTTTTGTTTTCTGCTTTTAAACTACACCTGTAGTACAGTTATGGTTTTTATTGGTATTGATTTATTTAATTCATTAATTTTCTCTATTTGGGACCCAAGTCACAGGAACCAATTAGAAGACATAATAAAAATACTTAATGCTTGTAATCTGTAGAGATCTTCACCATTTCACAGCACACACGTTATTTTTGTAATAAATTGCCACTGGTGGGACATGGGACTGACTTATTTGAATAGAGTTTGAAATACCACCTTTGTACGATACAAACTTAATATTTGATTATTTTATCTAAGAAATTTGTGCATGTGTATTAAGTTAAAATAGTGGGTTTAAATAAAATTTATAAAGCATTAGAATGTTCACCTAATCTCTTCTGGGTTAAATGTGATAGGACTGTATTGGAATGTGAAGAAATTAAAGAAAATTAAAAGACTCAGCCTCTTTAGGAAGTTTGCTAAAATGGAGAGGTTATATTTAATTTATTTATATCTTCATTAATCCAAGCATCTAATGAACAAAAAACTGCTACAGTGATGTCATAATTCTATAAGGGCAATAGTTGCCAAATTTCCTCTGGTATAATTAGCATTTTGCCTTTGCATAGATTAGCCTTCAAATTTATTATTTTTAGTATTATTTGATATAATTGAAGTGGCTAAGATTGATTGAGCTTTTCTTGATCACATTTTCTGCTTCTTAGCTAAAGTAATTTTATTTAAATTGACATGGCTTGAATTGTCATCATTTTCTGCTCTTCCAGAATGATGTGCAGAGAAAACTTGAAGACGGTATCTCTTCTTTGGCATTCTTCTCTTAATGCTATGCTATTATTTATCATAATATGCATATTTTAGTTGTATCTGGTATCATTCTAACACTCATAACTACCATTTTAAGTCCAACTTTATATTTGTTACAATGCAGAGTTTTGGGAAAGGTCTATTAGTAATTATTTAAGTATTACATATTTTTATGGAAGTCTTTAGAAGGTGAATATCTTACTGAAAAACTGTTTTCTAAATGAATTTAATTTTGTTTTGTATTTGTATCAGATCATGCCTCCTGTATGTTAGATTTTAGACTGTTTTAAAAGAAACCCTAGATTATATAAAAATTTTTTGCTGTTTTTAAATGGCATTTGTTTTATGTTTAATTTCACAGGATGATTTTGATAGACAAATTTTAGAAGACCTTTTTTGAAAGATAATGGTTCTATAAGTTCCATTCCAACAGTAGTTTATTTCTGTGTTTCAGTCCTACAGAAATTGTGCAAGTGAGTAGTTGAAATAATGTACATGTACCAGTTTTTTTAAGTATTCTAAATAGTTCTGCCATTTAATGCATATCGGAAACATGTTTAAGAAATACCAATATCCAGGCCCACCCCACCTATTGAATCAGACAGTTCCCAGGGCATATATATGCTGGAGAAGCCCCATAGGTGATTTTAATGTATACCAAACATGTAGTTGGTATACATTAAATGTATACCAAACATGTAGTTGGTATACATTAAATGTATACCAACTGGTATACATTTGCCCAGGCTGGAGTGCAGTGGTGTGATCTTGGCTAACTGTAGCCTCCGCCTCCTGGGTTCAAGCAATTCTGCCTCAGCCTCCTGAGTAGCTGGTACTACAGGCACGTGCCACCACACCTGGCTAATTTTTGTTAGAGACAGGGTTTCACTCTGTTGGCCAGGCTGGTCTCGAACTTCTGACCTCAGGTGATCTGCCCACCTCGGCCTCCCAAAGTGCTGGGATTATAGGTGTGAGCCACTGCGCCCAACCATGAACTACTATCTTAAACATTTCTTGATGTTCTACCTTTGGGAAGCAGTTTAAAATGATGCTCTTGAATATAATTTTCAATATTTTACCTAGATATGAGTACCTAGAACTTTTTTTTATATATACTTTAAGTTCTAGGGTACATGCGCACAACGTGCAGGTTTGTTACATATGTATACATGTGCCATATTGCTGTGCTGCACCCATTAACTCATCATTTACATTAGGTATTCCTCCTAATGCTATCCCTCCTCCTTCCCCCCGAATTCCTAGAACTTTAAATACCATCAAGTAAAATTCTTTAAATTCTACATTTTTACTTATTATTTATGGGCAATATTGATATGTAGTTATTACAGCATTAATTTTTTGAGATAATAATATAATCTGCTCTTCTGTCCTCTGCAACTCGTGCTTCTGTTCATTCAAAAGAGGTTTGCTGTACAGAGACTCCTTGACTTATGGGTTTATCATAAGTCAAGGAGTATACTGAATATGTATTAGTTTCACACATTGTAAAGTCAAGAAATCATAAGTCGGAGACCATCTGTATTTGTTTAAGAAATTAGATAATTACCATGTAAATACAGTATTTAATTTCAAGAAAAATTTACTAAAATAAACACTATGGATGTGAACATCCACATATTTGGATAACAGTATCTGGCCAGTGTTTCAAATGCTGGAAAAAAATTCAAATCAGAATGCATAAAGCTGCAAAGATGATAAACTACTCTTAAGTTTACAGTCAAATGGAGATGCCAAGCATAAATATAACTTGCAATAAGACAAGCCAGGATGTTGAGTATTATACTAGGGGAAGGCAAGAAAGGAAATGCTGAGCAGTCATCAGGAGTAGAATGGACAGAGAAACGGCCATTGCTTACCTGGATAGGCAAACAAGGAGATGGCTGATGGAAGAATTTGCACATAGCTGATGAAGAGTGAACTAGGCAGAATGGAGAGAAGGTGTTAAGTGGAGAGGAGATAGAAGTCAGAGGCATCTCCAGTACTACACCTACACCATCTTGAAATAGTCCTCTACCCATAGTCTGTGCTGAAGGAGTGAGATTAGATAGCCAGGTTTGTAACCCATGTTCTCACATGCCAACCACAGTTGCGTGCTGGAGGGCAGGGATTAGACAGCCACTTATGTAACACATGATTCCATACTTGTGACAAAAGCAACAAAACACTTCACCAGGGAAAAACAATTCATAGGCCAGACTGAGCTATTAAGATTCTTTCTCACAAATTTGAGCTATGAAATTCTGAGACAATCAGGTAATGATATACCTATAAATGAAAAGATCATTTCAGAACTGGCCTCAAAGTCAGTGAAGCAAGCTAAAGTCTAAAGGAAATGATGAGTAAGCAGAGAAACCTATCTATAGAGCAAAACTAGGGAATGAAACAGGTTTGCTGAGCCAAGAGACTGCCTTAAAGAGATCAGAAGAGTGGCCTTACTTTCTGGCTTTGCAATCCTACTGAGGTGATGCAGCCATGATTCATTTTCTGCCCCGGATGCCATTGATTGTGGCTGTTGTATCCTTACGTTAAATCCCCTTTTTCTTAAACAGGCTGAGTCACTTTCTTTTCCTTGTCATCAGGCAGCCCCAAATTGGACACCTAAGCTTTGATCCTTGGTGATTGAGAAGATAGTGATACCATTAACATCGAGATAAGTCAAGGAGCATGTTTAGCGAAGGGAAGCGATTTTGATGTACCAAATTTGATTGGTGGTGAGATATGCATGAAATTTCTGGTAGTGGTTGGAAATGGGGCCTGAACCAGGACAGGTTAAAGCTAGAGATACAGATCTTGCAGCTAATAATTTATAGAAATGATTAAGGCAGCCCTGGAAGATGGTATCGGAGAAAAAAAGATGACGACAGAATTTGGGGGAAAATTCATTTAAATAGATGGAAAAGAAGATGGAAAGTGATAACAGAAAGGAAGAAAACCAAGGTGGCACACATTTTTCAGAGGCAAAAGTGGCTCTTTGTAGCAGTCACATGGTACAGAGAAGTAGGATGTAAATCTGAGACAACATTGGGTAGGATAATTGGAGCATGGTGATCCTTTAGAAGGCAGGTACAGTATAACACTGGGAGCAGAAACCAGATGGATATAGTTGTAGTAGATATTAAGAAGACATAATAAATAAGTAATACTATAGAAAAGTTTGAAAAGGAGAGCATTTAAGACAAATCATTATTTTCCCAAATATGTGAAAAGCACATACTGCTTTCAAATTTGAAACATTGTAAAATGATGAGTGTAATATGATCTGCAGCAGTGTAAGATGGAGCAGTCTTTGAGCTGGGTCTTAAAGGATGATTGCTAAGAGAAAAATGAAACAATACATACAATATGGTTGCAGATTTGCTCTTTATAATTTAGATGTGCAGAGGAAATGAGAGTTTTCCTATGGAACTTATATGTCCTTCCTCTTGAGCCCATACCCAGTGGTAAGTCTGGAAAAAATTAACTTTTAGTTTTAGCCAGTTTAAAACCTAGTCTGATATAAAGGGGATAGAATTTATAATATCTTAAGGGATTTTAAGGTAATGCTTAATCTTTTGGAGAAATGCTGTTTTATTTCTGCCCTTTGTCTCTCTAAAGTGGTGTCCAGACATATCTTACAAGACAGTGGCCATCAGGGTAGACAGAGTCTTTCTTGAGCCCTTCCATTCTCTGGGCATTATACTGACCTCTGTTGCGGCAGGCAGCAGCTTATAAAATAAGTAACCAAGTCTTTCCTAGTCTGGTCAGAGCCCAGTTGTCCTTTGCTGAACTGACTTCATCTCATTTCTCTTGGATGTGGAAAACTCTCTGGAGCCCTGTCAACTGCAGCTCTGCCTCAGGCAGCAGTCTAGGTCAGATTACAGGTTTACCACCTGCACCCCACTGTGAGCTCAAGGTAAGCCTACTTGCTTCCCCTTCAGCCATCTTCTGAATCTCCCTTTGGGGGAATATGGGAACTTGTGGGTCCCTTCTGTAGCACACAGGAAGAGACCGTAGCCTGGGAAATCAAACTCTTCCAGAATCTAGTAGACTCCCTACTACCCAGCATGTGAGGAATACTATAAAGCAATGAAAAGTGAACAGACTACTGCTAC
Organism: Colobus angolensis palliatus; assembly: GCF_000951035.1. Lineage (NCBI taxonomy): Eukaryota > Metazoa > Chordata > Mammalia > Primates > Cercopithecidae > Colobus > Colobus angolensis. The sequence goes on along the minus strand of NW_012116143.1, from coordinate 1,823,739 downwards.
ATTAAACAACATAAATGAATCATACTAATATAATGTTGAACAAAAGAAGTCAGACACAAAAAGAGTGTATATTGTATGCTTCCATTTATATAAAGGTCAAGAACAGGCAAAACTACTCTTTGGTATTAGAAATCAGGATAGTGGTTATCTATGAGAGGAGGATGGGAGAAGCTAGCAGCACTGACTTGGGAAAGGGGTATGTATATGTTTATATATATTTGCCTGTATTTATGAAATTGTTACTAATACCTGTCTGTAACACGTAAATAGGATAGGTAGAATACTTTTTCAACTTCTGAACTTTGAAACCCTTTGAAAGTCACTGGTAATTTGCTACCACAAACCTTTTTATTAATACTACTTAATAACTTTCAGTTAGATACCTATAATGACCTTTACTTGCATGCTATTTCACTACTTGGTTATATTTTCATTATAAAGAGAAATTTAGTCTAGTTCCTTGGCCTCTTTCTCCAGGGTTAAAACTTTAGTCTATATTGTAAACTTTCTTTTAAAAAATTACCCTACTCAGTTTTTCACAGTAGACAGTTATACAAAGATACTATCTTTTACACATTTGAAAAAAGTAACTTGTTTTAATTTATAAAGGAAAACAAATAGGCCATAGAATATTAACCTCTGTGAAATAATAAGACAAATGTATGAAAATTATTTTAGAGCTACTTTTTCATGGCTGCTGACCTACTGGAACAAGAGCAAAACCTGCATTAGATGAGTGGTCATAGGATTCTCCAGAAGTTGATGTCCAATAATAATGCTTTTTAAGACCATTGGAGACTTCTGCAAGATATACACGTCCATCTACCACAAATGGCTCCACATCTGTATTGTCTGGTTTTAGACGACTCATTTGAATTAAGTCTGAATATGCCTAGGATTTTTAAGAAAAAACTGTATCATTAAGAAAAAATGTATTCAATTTACAGTGCTTAAAGAAATTTAAATATTCAAATTAGCTGTGCTAATTTGTAGTTTAAAATAAAATATTCTGAATAACATTGCTGAATTTTAATATTTTCCAGGTATTGTAGGTAGATTTTTATTCATTTAATTACACAGAATGAAATTATAATGTTGCAAAACTTATTTCTAACTTTTAATGTATTAGATATGTTTCGTCATTTTGTGACTCCTAGAGTTAATTTTCTATACTACCAATTTTGTGGACCAAAGCTCTTATGGTCAAAATTTTCAAGTCCCACACATGTTCATAAATTGGAATAGGTAGGGAAGCTGGATAGGAGGGCTGTTGTATACATTCTTAAAAATCTGCTGATAGCTAGTTACCCATTCCTCAGAAAAATTAAGGGAATCCCAGATTTGGACATCCAATTATATAGAGTTCATGACCCCCCTGAATCTAATCTACAGATTTAGGCTAAGAGAGACAATTCCATAGAATTGGATGCTGACCTATTATTTCTTAATTGTAGAATTTTTAATTCTATTTTTTTTTTTTTTTTTTTGAGACAGAGTCTCGGTCTGTCGCCAAACTGGAGTACAGTGGCACAGCTCACTGCAACCTCTGTCTCGGGTTCAGGCAATTCTCCTGCCTCAGCCTCCGAGTAGCTGGGACTACAGGCCCACGCACCACCACAGCCAGCTAATTTTTGTACTTTTGTACTTTTAGTAGAGATAGGGTTTCACCATGTTGGCCAGGATGGTCTCAATCTCTTGACCTCATGATCCCCCCGCCTTGGCCTCTCAAAGTGCTGGGATTACAGGCATGAGCCACGATCCTTAGTATCTATGTAACAGAGTCATACAAACATGTTGAACTGGTTTGTCAGTAAGGTTGGCATTATGGAGAAAGATGGAAATTTAAACATTAAAAGATTTAAAAGTCAAGTTGGTTTTTGCTTTAGCTTGTCATTCATCATTAGTTCCAGTTCCAAACTCAACTTACTCAGCTTCTGGTGTGTAGAACCTAAAGGATTATGGATGTTTTTCTAAAATTAAGGGTTGGTTTTTTTGGGAGGGTGGTTTAGACAATACTGTATGTTTTATTACTCTTTTTAGTGGTGGAATTTTGGTTAGTCCTTTTGCAAATTTTGAGAATTTTAACATCTACTTTTTCCCCTCATTCTTTCCAAATGAAAACTGTTACCATTATTTCTGCTTTGAAATTAGTATCAAAGGCTATCTGTATTTATGTGAGCAACATGCCAAATATTTTGATAGCTTGTACTCTATCTCTCCCGTTCCATATTTTGGTATAATTATTAGGGAGCAGATCAGAAATTTTGCTGCATCTGATCAATAATTACGATTTTTTTTAACCTTAGAGGAATTCGAACTGTGTCATTCAGTGATGTGTAATACTAATACATAGTTTTAGTATCTTTTGTTATTTCAACCACCAAACTCTCTAGTAGCTAATTTTAGGACTTATGTTAATTATCAAAACTGCAGTGTCTCACTGTGTAACCATTTCTGAGGCACCTGTAAATAATATCTGATGTTACAGAGATGATCCCAGAAAAAACCTTCAGTGAAGGAGAAAACTTAAAACTTACTACACACGTAGCCTCATCAAATTTGTTTCCCCAAATGTAGATATGAGAGAATGTGAGATTTGTTTTCATTGATTGTGAAAGTGCAACAAGTCCTTCTCCCTCTATGTTGTTGCTGACTACTGACAACCTGAAACCAATAGTTCCACAAGGAAAGAATACAAAAATTAGCAACATTTATTACAAACATTTTCTTGTGTAGTCTTAGCATTATTCCTCAGTATGTTGTAATGTAGTGGTAGAAATACTGACCCATTTAATTCCTAAAATCCAAGAAACTTAGTTTTCTAATTAGATCTTTAGGTACTTACTAGAGCTAACTACATTTTGAAAGTCTTCTGTTTTATATTTTTCAGTAAATGTTTGGGTGGATAGCAGATATATTTTTCTGGATAAATGCATCCAAGTATTTTATTCTTTAGTTAATTTTTATTTTTAAAAGTCTTGATCATGTTGAATGCTTCTGATTTTTCTATTAGAATTCAAGATAAATAATATAAGCAATACAAACTTTCTCATTAATTTGAAGGAATCATTAGTAGAACCAGTCTAATTGTAAAAGTACATTTGAAAAATTTAAATGAAAAATTTAAATTTAAAAAAGAAATGTAAATGTTTACTGTAACTTAATATTATGTCAGTTTAGAAGCTGAGTTTTCATATTTCATCATCATCCTAAGAGTTAAGGGGTTTGAGGTTAGTATTTAAAAATTTGCTTTTTTGTTATTTTGATTAAATATAAAACCATACTAACGCTTTAAGACTCCTGTTGTGTGAAGTCAGAGTTTCACTGAGATAGTTTGCACCTGCATTTTCTATTCTGTTAAAGGAAAGATCTATTACTTCCAGGGTAGTGTTGCTTTTCAGTACATCAGCCAAATACACCATTCCATCATGAGTTATTTTGTTGCTGGGAAAGGAAAAATAGTTATATTTGAAAATATGAAATAGTGTTTTCATTCATAGTGATAAGATGCTTGAAAACTTAAACAGTACTTTGTGTTTTAGTAAAGGTTTATTTTAATCACTTGATTTCCAAGAAAGTTAATGAAAATTCACCATAAAATATTGCTTTCATTCTTGTTTACACAACTAAATTGCTCATTTATGTTACTAAAAGATAGCAGTATTAAATATTAAAGCTTTGGACAAAGGGTTGACAATTGGTTGCAGTTTCTAATCACTGGAAATAATGTCTAACAAAGTATGCCAATTACCATGAATATTTATATATAGATTATTCCTATGATTTAACTTTGAATTATTAATGTGTAAATTATCACTTACCAGCTGACATCAAGGTAGCGCAGGCTACTGTTCAGATACAGTGCATCACATAACTGTTGTATACCACTGTTTTTTATATCATGCTTACACATGTGTAGTACAGCAAGATAGTGATTTTCTTTCAACATGCGGCCTATATGGACTGTGGACTCTTCCTAAAAGTGGATAAAATCTTATTTCTAAAATATAATTTTGAAGTAGTGCATGTTTATCAGACATATGCTGTTATTTAAATTAGCTTTTAAAAAAGATTATATTGGTTAAAACTTAGTCTACAATTTGCATTTGTTTAGTCTATCTTAAAAAAATTATCTTTGCCCCAAATGATATTTTTTACCTTCTCAGAAGGTAAAATATAGTCACTATATTTTACAAGTGCCCGCTACCTAAGTGATGTAAAAGATGCTGGTTAATTTGGGTTTTTAAAGGAACAATAATCAGTCATTTCGAAAGGAAAAAAAAAATGGTCCCATCATGTATTGAGCTTGTAATCCATCTTTCAAGTCTCTAAACCTTTCTTGTACCTTCCTTATGTTCTTAAACTTTGCTCTTGATCTCTACTCTTGACGGTTTTCAGACAAAATACAAAGACATTTCCCAATCTTTATTTTATATTAAGAGTACACTCATTAACCCTGTGATATATCTGATCCTTCCCTTTTATATTCATCTCAAATTCCTAAGAGGTTTTATTCTTATTTTCTGATCATCAGAAGACCTTTTTTTAAGTTCCACAATCTTGCTGCTTCTAGGCAAAAGATACATAGCATCAGTGAAGATTTGAATACCAGGCATTTTAAGTTTTTAACAAAATCAAAGCATATTTTCAAATGAATAGCCCAAAGTATTTTGTGACAAGAAGTACTCTTGCATGATTGCTGTATAACATAAGTCATCACTGGAAATGCTGATGATGAACATAAATAACTATATGTGTTCTTGTTATACATAAAGGTACTTTGAAAAAAACTTTAAATGAAACCACATAGCAATAGCAGAAAGTACATGAGCTTTATAAAAATCAAATCTGTCAGATACTACCTTTACCTTTTACTGGCTGTATGACTTTGGGCAAATATTTTCATCCAGCTGAGTCTCAATTTCCATTTACGCTTCCCTCACAGAAATAAGTTAACTGAAAAAAGGTGCCTAGCACAAAATAAGTGTTCCATAGGCAGACTACAAAGCATTTATTATTCAATATTCTGTAATTCTGTATTTGCTGAAATTGCTTTGACACTGAAAAGATATACCCAAAGGAATGTTATGTAGACTAGTATCTTCAAAAATGCAAGCCAGCCATGCTAAAGGGATGCTGTGTAGTCTAGGAACGTAAAAAAATGCAAACCAACCACACTTAGGGGGTTCCACTATTGCCCTACCTAGTGCCAGGCACAGAAGACAAACTAATTATGTTTTTGTGTTTGGGCCTTGATTGTAGTTCTAGGCTATAAAGCTTGAAAGCAGGAGTATCCTAATTAAGGGAGGAACTATTGTCAGAAATAGTAAAGGGTTTTAGCCCCATTCACCGAGTTTGTGACTTGATTTGTCTAGCGCAGCACCTGGCATCAGTATTTTTCAAGCTCCCCGGATAATGCCAATGAGCGTTAAAGGTGAAGTCCAACATCTTAACAGCTTTTTGTTATCCCATTCCTCCATGGTAATAAAACAGTAAAACCCGTAAATGTAATTAATTTGCAGGTTTGTATTTGGGAACAGCAATTTAAGAGCAGAATCGTAGCCTTGGGGATAGAGAAGGTAGTGGCTGTCCTGGAGAAGAACAAAACAGGCTAGCACCTAGCTGGCTGCCAGAAATGCCAGGCAGAGAGCAACAAGGGAGCCTGGGCTTTTAATAATAAGTATCCTCAGGTAGATTTAGGAATGACACCACTCAACATATTTTAAAAAGGGATCATGCTTATAATGTGATCTCCTATATATAAACATATTTCTGCACAGATACAATCCAGAAATTTTTTATTTAGCCTTCAAATCTCCTCTCATGTCCTCAATCTGAGAACCTCCCTATCACACTCACCTCCCCTGCTTTGATTTCCATTACCCTCCTTATGTCCCCATGGCACCCCAAGTATATCACTCTCCAGACTTGTCAAGCTCCTTCCACCTAGATGGAAAACTCACTGAAGATAAATGCTATGTAATTTATTTGACTTTAATACCTCTAGCACCTGGCTAGCATTGTGTCTGGTTTAAGGTTGCATTCAAATATTCATGGTGTGAATGAATCATGAGTGAAGCAATTCACTGCATGCCTACTTTGAGCTGTATTTTGCTAGTCTTTTAAATATTTTAAAAATAGGAATCTATTTGAAGATTTTGAGGGTCTTGTTGAACAGATTGGATTTACGTACATGAAACAAGGTGATGTAAAACTGCAAAAATTCTGGTACCGAAAAGTGCAAAGATAACTGAAAGGGAGATATCTATGTAGGCAAAGAATGTAAAATACACTTCTGAATATGAGAATACTACTTTAAAAATATCGTTAATTCTCAGTTATTCATACTGAGGGGGAACAATGAAGTAGATAATTTTAAATTATCTAAAGTGCTTTGATCATTTAAAAAGTTCAGAGTTTGGCTGGGCATGGTAGCTGATGCCTGTAATCCCAGCACTTTGGGAGGCCAAGGCAGGTAGATAGCTTAAGCTCAGGAGTTCAAGACCAGCCTGGACACCATGACAAAACACTGTCTCGACCAAAAATACAAAAAAATTAGCTGGGTGTGGTGGTGCTTACCTGTGATCCCAGCTACTCAGGAGGCTGAGGTGGGAGGATCATTTGAGGCCAGAAGGTGGAGGCTGCCGTGAGCCGAGATCCTGCCACCGCACTCCAGCCTGGGTGACAGAGTGAGACCTCATCTCAAAAAAAAAAAAAAAGTTCAAAATT